>NC_086444.1:41481889-41577142 GCF_028390025.1 Pseudophryne corroboree | reverse complement strand
AGTATACTGTATATGGAGATTGTGGCTTCATTTGAAAGCCTCAATTCTTTTCAAGGAGACTTCAGCGATTCCTATATTACATGAAAACTGTCCATTTTCTAGCAGGGAAGATGAATTAAGGCTGGAGAAGTGATAAGTGCAAGGTGATAATGCACCAGCCAATCACCTCCTGTCAATTTACATATTGGAGCTGATTGGCTGGTGCGTTATCACCTTGCACTTATAGGCCAGTACACACGGGAAGAGATGTGTGCTGAGTGATCTAGTACAGACTGCTCAGCACACAGCGAGATGTGTGCTAAGGGGGGGTGTTCACTTCACCCAGCGGTGAAATGAGCGATGTGCTAGATTGTGGCCAATCTAGTAACGGCGATAGCGCTATAGCTGTGGGACATACACATGGAGAGATCCATGCTGAACTTCTAAGCAATGTAGTCAGATTGCTTGTAATTTAAGCACGGATCTCTCTGTGTGTACCCCTCCATAACATCGCTTTATCACTTCTCCAGGCTTAATACATCTGCCCCCATGACCCAATTAAGCCTCCTAACATGCAGGCAAAACCCGCCTCACCATAAGGAACCAGCTTCTCTCCAGACTAAAAATATTCCCAATTAGGGGCGCGTTTTGTCTGTTCTGTACCCACCCACCTTAAATTGTAGCATTATTATGTGCTCATTTTTCTGCATGGGACTCTATATTACCTCTCCTAGTGGTGGTAGTCACAGTGGCAAATAAGGTAATAATGCTTCATTGGACTAAAAGACTTTTACCTTCTCTCTATGGTTCAACAATCTTTATTAAAGTTAATATATTTTGTTGGGGACTTTATTTTTTTAATTCTAAATGTGGACTTTATATAGAACAATTGCTCCCACAAAGTCTCATATCCTCTCAGTTTTTGAAGCAACGTAACTGGTTTTTACTGCGACGGCTCTGACTCAAGTGGCTGATCCTCCACCTCCCATTGTATTATTGGATGTTTCTCTCCAGGGCCGGGTCAGGGGCTTTTTGGGTCAGGGGCTTTTTGGGCCCCGGGCGGCAGTAGGGGGCGTGGCTTCATACAGGGGGCGTGGTCAGTTACGCCCCTGTACAGTAGTAGCGCCGCTGAAATGATGTGCGGTGCGCGATGGCGTCATCGCACACCGCACAGTAAAGGTCCTCTCCACGAAGGGAAACTAGATGCGTAGCGTCTAGTTTCCCTTCACAGCGGGCAGCGGGGGGGGGGGGGGGGGGCACAGCAGCGGATCTTGCCCTGGTGCGGCACCCTCCGGATGGCACCGGCGCCCTCCGGAAAGGCGGCGCCCTGGGCAAAAGTCCTGCTTGCCCGTGGCAAAATCCGCTACTGTTTCTCTCCAATCCTTTGTGCTACTTTTTATTTAATACTACAAAATTGTTAAATACATATGCTCGTTTTGCGACTTGAGTGATGTTGATTTCCCGATGCCCCTCCCACAATCCTTATGTACCATACATGTACCGTTTAATACCATTGTCATAATACTGCTTATCTAAACACAGGTGGGTTTTTTCTCTCTCTTCCTTCTATCAATATTTCATCATGTGTGGGTAATGAGTTGTCATTATTGGTTTATACCGTGATAAAAACCTTTTTCGATAAATAGATTTGAGAGGGGGGAAAAAAAAAAAAAAAATCAAATTGTGTAAGAACCTAAAGATTTCCACTGAAATAAAATCAGGAATGGGTCGGTCTAATACGAGAGATGCGCCAGGATGCAATGAAATCGGCATTGGCTAGAATGTGTTTTGTGTGTAAATATCGCACAACACGACAAATAATGATTCTGTTGTATCCTGGCCTTTTCTGTCACGCATTCCCTATTATATTTCCATCGCGCTGTGGAGCCACTACTTGCGTTGTTTACATACGGCTTTGTTATGTACAGTACGTGGCCGCTGTGCATTACACTAGGACTTGTGGTTGTATTGCTTTTTTTGTGGCCACTGTTTCCTAGTAATCCGACCTCTATTTTTCAGAATCCGTCCCTGGTGCAAGTGAAGATAGAAGAAGCAAAGCGAGAACTTGTAAGTGATTATCTATGGGGTAATGTAGCCCTTACTGTAGGTTATATGGATATCAGGAGTTACCGTGGGGTCAGTGACCATATAAAATGCTTTTAATACAGCACATGGAGTCTTTAAACACATCTAAAAACATTGCTGTTTCTCTTTCATCCACTAGGGGACACTGGAGTTCCTCATACAGTAGGGGTGTGAAGCTTGCAACCGGAGGTGTGGCACAATCTAAAAATTAGCATTGTCTGCACAGCCGGCTCCTCCCCTTCACATCCCTCCTCCCTCAGTTTGGAAAATTGTGCTGGAGGCACAGCACATGGAGCTTTGAGCTCCTGACTAAAATAACTACCAAAGTTTTACTGTAGCCGCGCCAAACCTGCTCTAAAGGGAGACAAGGCTACATTAGGTGGGAGAGACAAAGATCCCTTTTGAAGGGATCTGCATCTCTCAATAGGGAGATCCTCTACTAACAGTGAGTACTGGTTTTTACAGGGGGCCATAGACAAATAGTTTTGTTGTTTTTATTATTTTCCCCCAGTTACCATAGGTACTTTTACATGAGGTCGCCACTAGGATTTAAGAGCTCTATGGACGAGTCCGCACACTGCTACAAGCGCCGCTACGGGACCTAGGGAAAGCGGTCCCATGGCGCGCCCGCCGGGTGATAGGATTTACGGCCGCGAAAAGTCTGTTGACGCCGCTACGGGACTCGGTGAGAGCGGTCCCGTAGCGCGCACGCCGGGTCATGCTGAAGCTGCAGCGGCGGGAGAGAGTCTGTTTGGCAGCGGTCCCGTGGCGCGCTCCTCACAGACTGTATTGGCGCTGCTGCGGGACTCGCTGTGCAGGGGTCCCGGACCGCACGCCGGCTTAAGCCCTGAATAGTGGGCATAGTACCGCGGGCTGGGGGGGAGCCTTCAGCCATGGACAGGGCGCTCAGCGTCGGCCATTTTAATTAGATATAAAGGCGCCATTATCAGGGGATGGTATAAGCCCTCCCCCTCGTATAGTCACAGACGACAGGGTTGCTAGAGCAATAGCTCCCTCTGCTGGTTACTATAATATATATATATATATATATATATATATATATATATATATATATATATATATATATATATATATATATAAAAAATATGTTTTAGAAAAATGATGAGGATCTCCTGAGCATATTAATTTACAATTATTATTTATATTTTCAAGGGACTTCCATACAAGGATCCTGAAGAAAATACTGGAAAGCACGTGGACAACCCTACAACGTAACTGATTTACAGTCGGGTCTGTGAGGGTTGCAATCCAGCTGGTGTTATAATTTTTTTTTATTTTTTATTATTATAATTGATATTGTTTGTGTCTCTTCCCTTTCTTCATATAGAAGGGAATAGAAAAAAATTGTCCAGCCGGATCCAATACTTTGCTTCCGTCATCTCTCAGTCTTTCTCTTCCTAGTTTAAAGGGTGAAAAAGCTGCTTACTACCCTGGTAAGGTTTTTTTTTTTTAACATGTCTAAGGCAACAACCGGGTGGGCAGCTCCGGGGTGTGCGACTCCTGTCTTAACAAGGACGCCCCACCCGGGAGCAGTGCTCCGCCTAGGTCATGGGAGGACAACCTGGCAAATAGAATCTCCAAGGAGATGGCAGAATCACGCAAGCAGCAATCGGAATGGGTTGCAGGATTCTCTAAGATGATGGAGGAATTGCTCATCAAGTTAACGCCACCCGCATATGCAGAAACGAATGTGCGCAAGGCAGTTAAAAGACCTCTTCCGATTATAACGGAATCAGAGGAGGAAGAGGGTCTTCTCATTGATATGGAGGAAGGTGAGTTAATTGAATCTACCCCAGACGCCGATTTTCCTGAGGAGGGCACGGCAATCTCCGGTATTGAGTCTTTAATTGAAGCCGTAAAGGAAATCCTAAACTTTAAGGCAGAAGACGTAACAGAGCCAGAAGAATTCGATTTGTTCGAATCGCAAAAACCGCGTGCAGCAGTGTTTCCAATTCCTAAGTCCCTCCAATTTCAGATGGAAGAGGCTTGGAAACAGCCGGACAAACTGTTTCAATTTCCGAAGAAATTTCAAGCGACCTATCCCTTTCTTAAGGGTGTAATGGATAAGTGGGAGAATCCACCAGTAGTGGATGCTTCCAAAGGAAGGTTGTCGAAGAAGACAATTTTACCAATACCTAATGTGACGACTTTAAAGGATGCTTCCGATCGTAAGGTTGACACCGCTTTAAAGTCAATTTTCATAGCAGCAGGTGCAGCACAGAGACCTGCGATTGTCTGTGCTTGGGTCAACAAGGCTATGGGAGCGTGGTCTGGACGTATTGTACAAGCTATTGAGGAAGAAAATAGCTTGGAGAAATTACCCAACTAGCGGAACACATTCGGGAATCCGCTTCATACTTGTGTCAAGCCTCTAAAGATCTTACCAGAATTGCATTGCGCATCTCCGCATCGGCCATATCGGCTAGACGGATTTTATGGCTCCGAGAATGGCAGGGCGACTCTGACACCAAGAAAGCGGTAGAAGCCATCCCCTTTGGGGGGGTGATGCTTTTCGGTTCAGAGTTGAACAAGTGGATTTCATAGGCTACAGCAGGGAAATCCACCTTTCTGCCTACGCCTTATACGAGAGCCGCTCCACAGGGTAGGAGAGGTTATTCGGGACCGGCGTTTACTTCATTTAGGTCACAGTCCTTTCGAGGCCGTGGAAGAGGTTTTGGTACACAAGTACGTGGAGGCAGAGGTAGAGGCCGTTCACAGACAACAACCAGAAAGCAGGATAAACCTGCCGACAAGACCGTAGCATGACTGTCTCCCGACCCACCTGGGATCTCCCTTGGTGGGGGCACATCTGGAGAGTTTTCGGGACATCTGGACCAACACCTCACCAGATCTTTGGATAAACGATATAATCTCCCAGGGGTACAAACTGGATTTTCAGCAGAGGCCTCACAGTCCGTTTTTTACGACGGGATTGCCTCGCTGCACTCAGAAAGCAAAAGCACTACTGACAGCAATTAAAAATTGCTACGGTCAGAAGTCATTAGTCCAGTTCCTGCCTCTCAGAGAGGTACGGGTTTTTATTCCAGTCTTTTTGTCGTGCCAAAGCCAGAACGGGACAGGTCAGGCCCGATACTCAATTTAAAAGTTTTAAACCGGTTTCTAAGGATCTGCAAATTCAAAATGGAATCAATCCAGTCGGTCATTGCAGGTTGGAACAGGGCGAGTTTATGGTGCCCATGGGACATAAAGGATGCATACCTGCATATCCCAATATGGTCCCCCCACCAAGCTTACCTAAGATTTGCACTGGTGAAGGATCACTACTAGTTCAGAGCCCTACCATTCGGTCTATCATCAGCTCCAAGGATCTTCACGAAGATCATGGTAGCGGGATTAAGGATGTTAGGAGTCACGATAATACCTTATCTAGACGATCTTCTGATCAAGGCCTCCTCTCTGGAGAGACTGATAAAGAATGCTCAGACATCTCACCAATTTCTCATTCGGCATGGGTGGATTTGTGAACTTCCAGAAATCCAACCTCATTCCAACTCAACGAATTCAATTCCTCGGTCTCATCCTGGACACGGTTACAATTAAAAATGTCCTGCCGATGACCAAGATCCAGGACATACAGAGGTTGGTGTCTCAGGTGCTAGGGACACCGACGGTGTCTCTGCACCTTCTGTGTACAACTTCTCGGGAAGATGGTGGCTTCATTTCGAAGCTCTCAGCACGGCAGACTTCATTCCCGACCATTCCAGATGAACCTCATTGCAACAGGGGGCAGGTTCGCACTGGCTTCTTCATCTGAGGATCCGACTTCCACCGCACGTACGAGTCTCCTTGATTTGGTGGTCCTTACACAAGAATCTCGCAGCAGGGAAGAGATTCGGCATTTGGGATTGGATGGTCCTAACAACGGACGCCAGTCTCAGAGGTTGGGGGGGCCGTCTTAGAAGACCATCAGTTTCAGGGACGATGGACGTTGCAGGAGAGCAGATTACCCATAAACATTCTCGAACTAAGAGCAGTTTACAATGCGCTTCTCCTGGCCGAAGACCTGGTCATGGGCCAATGCATAAGGATTCAGTCAGACAATGTCACGACGACGGGCTTACATAAAACAGTCAGGGAGGTACAAAGAGCAGGATGGCACTAAAGAAGCCACAAAGATCTAGGTTGTGGGCGGAAAGAAGAAACATCATCCTCTCGGCAGTGTTTATTCCCGGTGTGGAGAACTGGGAAGCGGATTATCTCAGTCGCCAGGACATGCATCCAGGAGAGTGGTGCCTACATCCACGGATTTTCGATATGGTGGTGAAGAGATGGGTCTACCTCAAGTCGACCTGATGGCGTCTCGGCAGAACCACCAGCTGCCCAAATATGTGTCCAGGACAAAGAGATCCAGCAGCAGAAGGAGTGGACGCATTAGCACTTCCTTGGGGTTACAAGAAGGTCTACATCTTTCCACCTTTCCCACTCATACCCAGGGTTCTGAAAAGGCTGAAACGGGAACGGGTGTGGGCGATTCTAATCGCACCAGATTGGCCACGCAGGAGTTGGTACTCAGACCTAAGAGGATTATTAGCGGAAGATCCTTGGCGGTTACCTCAGAGAGAGGACCTGCTATCTCAGGGTCCGTTTCACCACCCGGACCTAAACAGGCCTGCGTTTGACGGCATGGCTATTGAAACCCGGATCTTGAGAAGTAGAGGGAATACCTCGACCGGCCATTCCTACGATGCTTGCCGCTAGGAAGCAGGTCACATCCATGCACTACCACAGAATTTGGAAGAAGTACATGGCTTGGTGTCAGGTACGGGGGTGGAGTTCGACGACTTTCCACTTATCCAGACTTTTACTTTTTCCTTCAGGCCGGCCTAGAGTTAGGTTTGCGGCTGGGCTCTCTAAAGGTTCAGGCGTCTTTACCAGAGGTTCAAACCTTTTTTACAGGGGGTTCTGAGGCTTCAGCCCCCTTTTTCAGGGGGTTCTTTGGGTAGAGCCCCCCTATCCGGCCTCCTCCCACTGCACCCATGGGATTTAAATTTAGTGTTACACTTTTTAAACATCGCCACTCTTTGAGCCGTTAGCGAGAGCTGACCTAAAATTTCTCTCTTGGAAAGTAACGTTATTGCTGGCCTTGGCTTCAGCTAGGCGGGTTTCTGAGTTGGGAGCCTTATGGTGTAAGAGTCCTTTTTTGATTTTTCATGACGATCGGGCAGAACTCCGTACAAGAGCGGATTTCCTTCCTAAAGTGGTTTCGGGGGGTTTCACGTTAACCAGCCAATTGTTGTCCCATCTTTCCAGGGTCTCGCGGATGGTGACGAGTCCTTGGATGTGGTCCAAGCTTTACGGGGTATACGTACAGGTTACGTCGTCCTTTCGGAAGTCGGACCATTTGTTTGTTCTTTATGATGGACCGAAAAAGGGTTGGCCAGCTCTAAACAGTCTCTGTCTAGATGGATCAGACTTGCCATTCGGCAGGCTTATGTGTCATGTGGCAGACAGATTCCGGTTCAGTCGGGTGCTCATACCACCCGATCAGTGGGGTGCCTCCTGGGCGGCTGCCAGAGGTGTCTCCACTACTCAGCTTTGCAGAGCGGCGACGTGGTCTTCAGCCCACACGTTCGCGAAATTTTACAAGTTTGGATACCTTTGCGTCCGAAGATTCTAAGTTCGGACGTTTGGTTTTACAGGCAACGGACAGCACTCCTCCCCTAAGGGATAACTTTGGGACGTCCCCTACTGTATAAGGAACTCCAGTGTCCCCTAGTGGATGAAAGAGAAAAGAGGATTTTGGTACTTACCGATAAATCCATTTCTCTGAATCCTCTAGGGGACACTGGACGCCCGCCTCGGTGCTGTCAACCTGTTGTGTTCTGAGTTCTTGTTCAAACAGTTTGTACAAACACCGTTCGTTTGTCGGTTTCGAAGTTCTTGGTTGCTGGTTATTATGTTTATACGGTTCGGCTCCTCGCCAGGTGTTAAGATACCATGTCCGATTCTCTCAGTCAAATTTTCCAAACTGAGGAGGAGGGATGTGAAGGGGAGGAGCCGGCTGTGCAGACCATGCTAATTTTTAGATTGTGCCACACCTCCGGTTGCAAGCTTCACACCCCTACTGTATAAGGAACTCCAGTGTCCCCTAGAGGATTCAGAGAAATGGATTTATCGGTAAGTACCAAAATCTTCTTTGTACTTCTGCAGCCAAGTGTTGTGTATCCACGGACAGAGGTCAGATCTCATCCAATAAACCTGCGTTCAGAATATGCTACAGAAAAGGAATTTACAAATCAAATGTCCGCTTAATCTGTATTTCTCGTAGAGCGCGACGGAGCGAGAACTGAACATGAAAGTGGATATGATGGAGTTTGTGTTGCCAGAGCAGAAGCGACGAATAAACTAAACTACATGGCACCCAAACGCCCAACTTCAGAGGCACCTAATCGACCGTACTGTGTACGACGGCCCATAGACCGGTGCCCAGCAGACACAACTTTCTTCTCATCACATCTCTCCTTGTTGCTGACAACTTCTCGTATCACAAAAACTCCACCATTGTTCTAGACTGCGCACGTGGTACTCTCACTGCTAGTGGTGCATTAATGCCACAGCTGGGCCACCGGGAGTCGGCGCAAAAAAAAAAGCCTACACTCTGTAGATTCAGCTATGTAGAGGCCCCACCTCGGATATAGTACTTAGAAAAGGGTATAAAGCACAATTTAATGTGTTTGAATTTGCCATCTTCTTCTTACTTTTTGTATTTGTAACATTGCCCTTTTTTTTTTTTATTGTAAAAAGGATATTTGTACCTGATTCTCTAAGTATTTATTAGTGACTTTGAATAAACGGTCAGCGTTCTAGAACAAAGTGAATGATTATAGCGTACTGCCCTCAGCTCCTTCCTGCTCCACGCCCCATTTTTACCTGTTCTCTGCTCCCTCCACCCCACCAATCTTCATCCTTGGCACACCTCTAATTGAGTGTTTGGGCTGAGAGCAATGCCTTAGTGCGTCATAACATAGAGAAGAAGTTGAATTTATAGAGAAGACTGAAGTAGAATTTATTATTTTCCCGAGCAGAGGAATTACACATTATGAGACATTGGGGGGGGGGGGGGGTGTGGGTAATTCAGACCTGATCGTTCGCTAGCGTTTTTTGCAGCACTGTGATCAGGTCAGAACTGCGCATGCACTGTAATGTGCAGGCGTGTCGCACAGGTACAAAGCGGATCGCCGCTCAGTGATGAGTTTGTGCGAAGAATCCATTCGCACGGGTTATCGCAAGGAGATTGACAGGAAGAAGCCGTTTGTGGGTGGTAACTGACCGTTTTCTGGGAGTGTTTGGAAAAACACAAGCGTGTCCATTGCGTTTGCAGGGCGGGTATCTGACGTCAAATCTGGCACAAAAAAGACTGAAGTGATCGCGGGCGGCTGAGTAAGTCCTGGGCTGCGCAGAGACTGCACAAGATCTGTTTGTACAGCTCTGCTACACATGCGTTCACAACACTTGCAAAGTGAAAATACACTCCCCTGTGGGCGGCGACTATCTGTTCGCAGGGCTGCAAAAAAAACCCCTAGCGAGCGATCAGATTAGGCCCATTGTACACACTGCCCCAGTAGCACATGTAATATCCGATGAGAAGGGATGTTCTGTAGTGTGAGACTCCTGTGCACTTCATTAAAGCAATGTCTGTGAATTTTTAGGCAGGATTTTAGGAGTCCGTTACATTCGCTGTGGGCACTGCTACTCCCAGTGAGGGGCGAGTAGTGGATTTGAGAAGTGTAGTAGGTGAGAGGCATTTTGTGGTGAAGATGGTTGTAAACCGCGCATTTGGGGTCAGTGGAGGGGTTTGAGTGATAAGTGGTGTCTCTTAATTTTGATTAAATGTGCAGTGGTGTGAAAATGTTTTGAACAAATTGGATTTCTTCTATTTTGGCATATTTGTCACATGTACCGTATTTTTCGGACCATAAGACGCACTTTTTCTCCCCAAAAATATGGGGGGGAAAGTATGTGCGTCTTATGGAGCGAATAAGAGCCAATGCAGATGGAGTTTGCGGGTAGCGGCGGGTCCTGGATGCTGCTGCGCCGTCATCAGCAGATCGCGCCGCATCTCAGAGCCGGCATCATGTGACTCCCCCCGCTCCCCCACACCTCCTCCCTCCTCAGGAGTTTCCCTGCAGGCAGCGTTAGCTGAGAGCCTGGACGCGGGGAACCGGCGGGTCCTGGATGCTGCTGCACCGTCATCAGCAGAGCGCGCCGCATCTCAGAGCCCAGCAGCAGAGCCGGCATCATGTGGCTCCCCCCGCTCCCCCACACCTCCTCCTTCCTCAGGAGTGCACCGCGGGCAGTGTTAGCTGAGAGCCTGGACGCGGGGAACCACTGGTACTGTCTACAATATATGTGTGTGTGTGTGTCTGTCTATGTGTATGCTGGCTCTGATGTGTGTGTCTGTCTGTCTGTGTATGCTGGCTATTTTTTTTCCCAGTTTTCCTACTCTAAAAACTAGGTGCGTCTTATGGTCCGAAAAATACGGTAATTGTTTCAGATCTTCAAACAAAATTGAATATAAAACACAGGAACCCTGTGTAATCACAAAATAGTCTTTAAATGATCATTTCATTTACTGAAGGAAAGTAGTTCTCCAACCCCAAGTGTCCCTGTGTAATGTAGTAATTGCCCCTTTAGTTACTCATTCAACCAATGAACCACATTTAATTAATTGGGTTTAATTAGATAGGCACAACCGGGCGTCAGTACTGTTGTATCTAAACATCACTCATGCAGAACCTTTCCAGCAATGTGCATTTGGCGTAAAGGTCTATGCTGTGATCACAAGAAATTCCAGAAGAGATGAGTTATTGAAATAGATCAGTCTGGAAGGGGTTACAGAGCCATGTCTAAGGCTCTGGGACTCCAGCGATCCACAGTGACAGCTATCTTCTGCACATGGAGAAAACTAGGAACAGTAGTGAATCTCCCCCAGATAGCATCAACGACTCATCCAAGAAGCTACGAAAGAATCCAGATAAACAGCTAAGGAACGGCAGGCCTCCGTTACCGTCCACCATAACAGACTGGGTAAAAATGGCACCCATGGGGGAGAGTTGCAGTGCACAAACCACTACTAACTGAGAAGAACATGAAGGCTTGTCCCACATTTGCCAAACTGGACTGATGACTCAAAAATGGAGCTTGCGTCTGGCGTAAAGTTTTTATAAAATGATCACACAAACAGTCAAAAATGGTGACGGTAGTGTGATGGTGTTGGGGATGCTCTGTTGCTTTAGGACCAGGGTGACTTACTATGGGGTATAATCAATTAAAGTCGAAACCTGCTGTCTTGTCTGAAAGACGTCAGGTTTTGACTTTTTCAGGTCGGATGGGATTCTGACCTATTCAGTCCCACCCAGATTTTTCAGACGAGTCGGGCATTTCGACTTGTCGGAAAGAGCGTGGACCGGCGGAATAGCCGCCGATCCGCGTGCTTCTGTCGGAAACTGAACCAAATTCAACAGTTTTTGGTCCCGTTTCCGACAATCTCAATCAGACTTTAAAAAAAGTCGGATTGAGGAGATGAGGCAGGGCACAGATACCTCTATAGCAGGGCGTCCCCCCGGCCGCCACTGACAGCAGGACGGGACACCGGAAACGGCCAAATCAGACAGTCGGATTTGCCTGCTCACTGAATAGGGCTTGTCGGATCCATTCCGACAAATGCATGTGGGAATGGATCAGACTTTAATTGAGTATACCCCTATAATTGTTGTGATCATGAAATGCTGAGGGGGAATGTCCGGTCATCAGTCCGTGATCTGAAGCTCGTGCGCAGTTGGATTAAGCATCAAGACAACAATCCGAAGCACAAGAGCAAGTCCACCTATTTATGGCTCAAAAGGATTTGGAGTGGCTTAGTTACAGCACTGCCTGGAATCCAGTTCAGATGCTGCGACCTTAAATGGGCAATTCATGCTCGAAAACCCTTCAGTGTGGCTGGATTAAAGCAATGTGGAAGACTGATCTCCAGTTACTGGGATATGTGGTTGCAGATGGTTCTGTTAAAGGTGGGAGGAAATCATTTTACATATGGGTGATACAAGCTGGATAACTTTTTCCCCCTACAATAAAGAATGATTATCTCAAAACTGTATTTTGTGTTTGCTCAGATTGTCTTTGTTTTATATTCAATATTGTTTGAGGATCTGAAACAATGAAGTGTGACAAGAAATCAGGAAGGGGCAAAAACTTGCACAGCCCTGTATAACCTTATTACTGACATCAAAGACAACGGAGCTCAATGTACAGCATGAAACGTCTTTATTTATCAGAGGAACATCTTGACCTATAAACATGACAATATTTAATGTGCGTTGTCTAGCGGCCTATACAATCGTCCTAAACGCACCAACAAGCAAAGGCATCAGTTCAGAACAGTATTTCTCACCGCACACACACAGCAATGTGACATGTTCCTGTTTCACTAGGTTTCTAGGAATAGGTGTCACTTGGGTGTAAAGCGGGGATTCTAATCTTTGGTACAGCCGATTACAGGTAATTACACCCGTCATATTCAACTCTAAATAATCCCTTCATATAGAAGTAATGTAACATATTAATACGTAAAGACACAAATGGTTTCCTGGCGTCCAGAATAAGTTTACATACTTTAACCCACTGACTGCCCAAAGGCTCTAGTGCAGGTAAGAGTGGGCTTTAATGCCAAGAATACAGGAATGACGCTGCGGAGCTGGACAGCTGCTGTGAGGTTGTTGGTGAGTTATGACGTGTTGTTGACAAAGTCTGACCTATTTGAGGACATATAAAGCAACCATGAATATAATCATCGAATAAATTATTTATCGTAATCTTATCTTTCCTAAATGTCAAAAAATTTAACTATTTAAAAAAAACCCCAAAAAGAAAGCCCTAAGTCACAAAACTATGTAACACTTGCTGTAACAAATCTGAGTGTTACTGCGGGTAGACCAGAACAGCGACAATGTATAAGTGTTTAGGTCACACACACAGCAAGTTATCCAAAGTGCCACTTAATAACCAAGGTAAAACATTGATTCTCTACGGCAGGGTTTCCCAAACTCAGTCCTCAGAGCCCCCTAACAATCCAGGTTTTAAGTATATCCGTGCTTGTGCGCAGATGGTATACTCAAACTTATTTAGTAATTAAGCATGGATATCCTTAAAACCTGCACTGTTATGCTAGGTACACACTATACAATTATCTGTCAGATCTAGCTGGTTGGAAAGAAAATTTGGTAATGGATGAGAGCAAATGACAATCGACCATTTGCTCCCAAACACTGCAAAACGGACAACAACAGTCGTTCATTCAAGTTGGTTAAATTTGTGTTTAACCAGTTTGTATGAACGACAGGGTTTGTTCATTTTCCAGTGTTTGGGAGCAAATGGTAGATTGTAATTTGCTGTCATCCATTACCAGACTTTCATTCGAACCAGCTAGATCTGGCAGATTATCTGCCAGATAATTGTATAGTGTGTACCTAGCTTTAGAGTGCTCTGGGGATCAAGTTTGGGACATTAATACATCTATCACACACTACGCTGTCAGCCATATCTAATAATGGCCGCCCTGTCTGACCTGCGGAACATATTTAATGAAGAAAACCCCCATATTTAATGAAATACACACGGAGGCCAGGTGGCAATTGTTGGCTACGCAAGAGCTATTACTAGTTCTGTCCTATGTGCCAAAAACAGTGTGACTGAGCAATGCTATGCGTTCTCATCTCCCCAAAGGTTCTTACCCCAAATAGAGTAAAACAATATTATGTTAATAAAACGGGTCATGGTGCCAAATGTACTAGCCAGGTGTTGCGGTAAGTCCTAAAAATGTCTGTATTAGCCACGAGATTGTATACATGACGGTTACCTTTGATTAAGTTGTGTTGTGGAAAATGTGGCACCTGGACGCATTACTGGATCCACGTTTCGGTCAGCTTAATGGATGTATGTAGAGCACAGGTTCTCAAACTCAGTCCTCAGGACCCCACACGGTTCATGTTTTGCAGGTCACCTGTAGATTTTTGAAATGTGACAGTTGGTGATACACAGTGCAGCTGCTGGGTGACATGGGAAAACGTGAACCGTGTGGGGTCCTGAGGACAGAGTTTGAGAACTACTGATGTAGAGGATACAGCATTACACAGCCAGGTTCCATCTGACCAGCAGTGGTCACATCCTGCCAGTCTGTGTTGCTCAACAACCTCACTAGAACTGTAAGGCGGCTTCCAGGCAATGCTCTCTGGGAAAAATATTCAAATAAGGCTCCTTTAAAAGGAGAATGAACTTCTGAAAAACTAACTACATATGCCTACCATACTATAAACCGGGACACTAATCAATTATACATGTTCTGCGGTTGTCAGACTTCAAGCCTGCATTTCACCTGGTTATAATCAGTCACAGAACCTGTGTAATCCATAAGCGTTCCGGTTTAAAGGGATGCTATGGTAAATCTACCTTTACATGGCAGCCCTGTCGCTTGAACTCCTACTGACATCTGCAGACACAGAGCATCCGCCTTCGTCAATCTTATCAATGCGGGGTAGTAGTGCCAGTGACAAATACTCTGTGTCATGTTAATGACATTTTCTGAAAACCCCTGGCTCCAGCTTATTTGAAGATTGTTTCCCCCAGGGAACAATGCACGAGTATCTCTATTATTACTTTCAGTTTTATTCATTCTTAATTTACTGAGGTCAAAGTGCTTTTGTAACGTGCGGACACTGTCTCACCAGCTCCCGTACTCTGCCTCATATTTCACAATGCTTTTTTTTCTTATTAAATAAGTAAAATGTAATCAATGGACAGATAACAAACAGCGCCATCTTGTGGCCAAAATGTAAAAATAATGCGCTTGCTATTGCACGGTAGTAACCTCAGAAATCTCCCAAGGAATAAATTACCAGGTGCAGTTTTTACCGTTGTTCTCCCAAAACGTACCAGGTTGGGGAGCCACTGATCACTTCAGCAACAGCCAGGTAGCTGAACTCCAGACCCTAGTGTTGCATCGTGGGAATTCAATATGCAAGAATGGAATAATGGCCAATATCTCGTTAGCAAGTTGTGGGAGAGGGGCTGACAGTAACATGTTATATGTATGAATCTCTGTTGCCTGAATATATGAATACAGCATGTCTGTTAGCACTGATTCAATATAGACAGAGCAAAGGCAACTATATATGACACTGGAGTCTATTAAAACCAATAAACCAAGTAGCATTACTGAGGCATGAGGCACTAATATCCACAGGGAAGCAGACACCGCTTACACTTAGGGGCTGAGTCTGTGACGTCACTAGCTGTTACGTTAATGGCCGAGTATTGGCTAAGGCCACACGGCGGCTTCTTCCACTTTCTGTAAATAATAAGGAACACTAATGAGTGTGTCCTTCATATAAGTATAGTGCAACAAGCTGAGCGCGGACTCATCGCTGCCAGGCTACAACAAGATGGTTCCTATTCTGAATCAATAGCTCATTTTACATTTAACGCATTTACTCATTAAGATCTCCCTGTAGAACTTCTGCGTTATTATATTAAACACCAGTTACCTGGAACATTTTTTTTTTTTTAAATATGTACAATTCAGTATCAAACATTTAAATGTGACAATTGTCTCCCCTCCACAATGGTTCTTTAGTGTCATTAATTCATGTCGTAGATGCACTCCTCTGCGCTGTAGATCCAGGTCTGTAAAATGTCGATCATTGTCTGGGGTTAGCAGCGCATTGATGGGGAACAGACAACTACAGGATATGAATGTGTCTAATGCTGTTACCAGGCGGCTGTCCGCATAGGGAACAATTCATCATTGGTTATACACGGTTAATGGGTCCACACGTTTTATCCAATTTGTCTTAAGCGGAACAACTAAGAGTATTTAGACAAAACAATTTCCGTTGTGCGTAGCAGCTGGATTTCCTCTTGTGCGTCATGTTACGTATTATACGTCACCTGCCCCCGCTGGTCCTTAGTGCGGCTTTGGCACGTGACCATCTACGTAAAAGTTTCTAGTTATTTTAGGAAGTGTGAACTCGGCTCCGTTCAGTTCTTTAGTGAGGATGATTTGGCAGCCGAGTCTGGAGTTTTCCTGGAGCATCGGAGCCATATCCAACATGTCATCTTCCCTGTACAAGGAGAAAGACAATGAGCCGCTCCTCTGGCAACGTAACCATGGCAAATTATATCAGCAAGGACCCTTAATAAAATCATTTTTCCTATGCCTCCAACTAAATGCCTGAGCTCTACCTATCCTTATTCTATAAGTGGACCTGACACCGGGAGATATTTTATATTTATTACTCATTGTTTAGAAGGAAAAAAAAAAAAGTTTTACCGTCCCAGATAACTCTGGAGAGGGGCCGCATTGTAGCACACACCGTATTTTGTCAGTCATATTGCTTATACTCCCCTCTAATTCTGCGTCATCTCTTGGGCAGGGAAAACGCGTCAGTAACCTAATATACAGGAAGGAGGATGGTGAACAACCAGAACCGTGTATCTGCTGCCTCTTCCTCACCATTACTCCCCATAAACTTCATCAGAAGGATACATTTTTATTTTTAAACCCAGCAAATGGAACAACTAAATACATAATCCCTCTAAAGAAGTCTTGATTGTGAAATGCGTAACTTTTTTTTGTGTGTGTGTGAGAACCCAGACCATTAAAATAAAAAAGTGATCTATGTATAAAAAAATACCCAGTTTAATTATTTATACTGATAGATTTAAAAAAATAAAATAAAAAAAATGTTTTCATTATTATTTATTATACATGATATATAAAGTTCATAGTTGTCCAGAACTCTACCACAACTGCAGCAACTAATCCCAGGGTAGTCACTCCAGCAATCAAGGCCAGCACTCACAAATACACAGCAATAGCAGATAAATGGCCTCAGGTCCTAACGGACCATTTATCTTCTCGCTGGTTATTTCTGTGTGCTGCCCTTGATTGCTGGACTGACTTTATATATTTTATGCATATGTCTATGTATCCACCTGGTATATATATTCCATTAAAAGTGTAGGTGCTAATAATAAAACAAATAATGGGTGATTTTACTAGTGCTTGCAGCATATAATTATAGGAGGTTTCTAGCGATGGTGACCAAGTTACCTTTCGTCCGGCTCTGGAAGTTTATCGAAAAACTCGCTGCTCACAAACACGTGGCAGGTGGAGCAGGCGAGGGACGACTCACAGGCTCCTGTTTGGGAGAATTGTTATAGCAATCAAGGTAAGTAAGAGTAGCATTTATGAAAGAATAAAAAAAAAAAAAAAGGTGAAGCTAGGAACAGACATGGGGGGAATTCAATTATTTGAAAAGTCGGTTGGGTGTCTGTCTATTAGATAGGAAAAAACAGACGCCCAACTGACTTTTCAAACAACTGAATACCCCCCTGTGGACTGAATGCAGGATTTCCATAGAACGTTTAACTCCAAAGCTAAAAGGTGCTACGTCACATCATACAGACATCATTAGGATTACAGGTGATGTCCCCCCCTCGGCCTGGATGCACACGTCTTAGCTCAGAGGGGGCTGCGGCAGTAGTGACACTCACACACTGTCATTACATCCTCTCTGTTTCACTAGGAACCCATGAACATCAGTAAGGCTCCTCTCCAATGTGCAGATTTATAAAAAAATACATTGCATTATATGTATAGCTTTGTTCCATGCCCTTGGTATCTAATAGGCCCTACACACTGGCCGATTTTTTTGAAAAGATATGAACGATCTCGTTCATAAATGAACGAGAACTCGTTCATATCTTTCAGTGTGGAGGCTCCAGCGATGAACGATGCGCGGCCCCGCGCTCGTTTATCGCTGGTCCCCTGTCGGCTGTGCATGCAGGCCAATATGGACGATCTCGTCCATATTTGCCTGCACGTCTATGGAGCCGGGTGACGGGTGGAGTGAAGAAACTTCACTCCCCCCCCCGCCGCCGGGTCGCCCGTCGGCCGTATCCACCGTCGGGCAGCTCGGCCAGTGTGTAGGGCCCTTTATACACGGGGATGTTTATCCGTTGCCCTTGCATATGACAACGCTCAGGTCTGCTCTGTGTACTGAATATAGTTATATCCACAGATTGGTTCTGCATCATACCCAAAGGCATGGAGAATAAACCTGGATCATGTAAAGGCTTCCGGGAAAATTACACATTGAACCCTGACGGATAAAGCAATGTACAATATTTACTCAAAGTTGTAGGAAGACGTCTACAGACCAGTAAATTCAAGTTGTCTGAAAGTGGACACAGTTTTTTTAATAGCACATAGAACCAGTCAGGTTACAATGCCTTTACCATGGCAAATATAGTTTTCCTGAGTGCCCCCCTACCCCCGGAACTCTCCAGGCTGGTAAGACTGATGTGTCTGAATCCACATCTCTATTTCAAATCATCGCCTCCCTATAACTTTCCATTTCTCTTTCTGCACACTGTCAGCAGCGGCTTACCAGCGAGTCCTCTCAGGGTTTACCAGACTGACCACTGTCCTTTCCACATATCACCCAAAATATCCCATTTAGCTAAACCTAGTAGCTGGAGTTACATTGTAACGGATGTCTATACCTACCTTCCAACTCAATGTCGTACCGATGAGCTAGGTATAAAACGCTTTCCCCGACTTGCCCTTTTGCAGGAATCCGCTTGCCGGCCCTGTCCACGAACACGACATCCACTCTGCGGGTGAAAGAGGACAACGCAGATGTGTGCTATCAGACCAGCCATATAAAATGTAATCGCTAACACAGTCAAATCGCTAACTGACAGGAGAAATCCACGTCCTATACGCAGCCCGCACTTTCAGCCGGAGGTATAAGGCATATATTACATAATTGTCACTGTTAAAGACCAGCTAAACCTTGGGTACATGTGACATCTAGAACTAAGTGCGGGCACAGGCTCCTTTTCCCTGATCGCTGACGTGGGTATCCAAGGGGCTACGCTAATTTACATTCAGCCAACAGAGACAGACTAGAGGTGGTAGAAGATGGCGTCTTAATGCCGGTGCTAGAGCCGTTGCTGCAGCATAAAATAGAAGCAGCCACCACAGTATATGAATGGAGAAAACGCACATTACAGTGAAGCTGCACTGCTCCTTTAACCTGACATACACTGTGCCTGAATGAGTGCCTACTCAGCATGGGAGATTTATATCTCTTCTATAGTACACGCCCACTGTTCCCCTAATCTAGCACGCTCCTCTGGGTCCTCTCTGGGTCCTCATCAGGCACAATACAAGGACGTTTCGGGGAACAGCTGCACCCTGCAAGTATCTGGGATTCAAGATGAGCGCTTAGAAGGTGGAGAGCTTATTTAAGGAACCCTGCACAGATAAATACTAGGCCCAAGCTAATGGGCCCTACACACTCAGCGATGCTTGCAATTTTGACGATGATCGATCATCATCCAAATTGACTTGCATTGCAAAGCGACGGAGAACCAACTACGAACGACCGCAGGGCCGCGCATCGTTCATCGTTGACGCATACACACTGAGCGATGTGAACAAATTCTCGTTCATTACTGAATGAGATCGTTCATATCGCCCGCACACATCGTCAAGTGTGTAGGGCCCATTAGACAGCTAGATACTTATTTTACTTACACTGAGCGGCGAGACAGAAATGAGTAAATATAAACCCAATTATCCCAACACTAGGAACAAATGGTACTTACGTGTCCTCGCACGGCTCCTTCGCACCACTGTCATCTTCTGACTTGGAGGCGGCTAAACACAAATAACTCAGTCACATCTTTCAACCATACACATGGGTTGAAAACAATCAAAACAAAACCCCCAATAATGCAGAAGACGTAAGGAGGAGGTGGGAGCGGCTGCGCGCTGCAACCCGTCAGTAGGTAAACAGCCAAAGGGGTGTATTTACGGTGGCTTTTGAAAGTTCACTATTTCTCAGGGTGTTTACCTTCCGAATTTAAAGTGGCGCTAAGATCAGGTGCAAAGCCCATCGTGGTTCGCACTTAATATAAGTGCCGCTTTAAATTTTGAGGTCAAACCTGCCAAGAAGCAGCGTCATGCATAAACTGCAGCTTCGGAAATCTACCACGAAGTTCTGCATTTACATTAAACTGGAGGAATGGACGCTCTTTTAAATAAATGTATACACCGCTTTCTAAGTTTTCAAAAATACTGATTTATATCCATTCATTTTTAAAAGAGAAACCAATTGCTTTTCTCTCTTATCACTTGTTAAATACACCGTCATCTGCCTGTGGATTAAAAGGATTTCACACACATGGTGATAGCGGTGTAAATAGGCTGCTGACACATCTGTGACATGCCTGGTAGTGTACAGGTTAATGTAAATAACGCCAGGCTACAGACAATAGACCAGTCGTCACTTCCTGCATATGTAATACCATTAATGGAGCCAACTGGTCTTTTAGCACTGAGACACACACAGATGACCACGTGTGAAACTAATTTAAAACAGCCAAAAGACTATTACAATCTTAACCAGCTCAATAAAGATTGATAAAACAAAAAAAATCACAGTCCATATACATAATGGTTCCAAAAAGAAAAAAGACATGTAATATAGTGTTCATTCTAGCACCCTGCACCTTTCAAAACCTGTGCAGTTCCTCTTTCCAGCCTGGGGTGTCGCGCTCTGCTGTGGTGCTTCTAGCATAGTCTGATATGTATCTTCGTGCTGAAATACAGACCAGACTGTGCTAGAAGCACCAAAGCATAGAGTGACTCTCCAAGCAAGAAAGTAGGAACTGTACAGGTTTTGAAAGGTGCAGGGTGCTAGAATGAACATTACAATAAGCATGAGCTGACATTACAAAATTACATCAAAAACACTAAAAAAAAAATATAGCAGACGGGTCTTTTACGTTATCTCCTTAATTAGATATTATTTTTAACCCTCTTCTGTAGTACAAACATCTTGATCTACAGCTAGGCCCATAATATGTAAATCTTATAGACAGGAATACATCTCGTCATACGTCCTATCTGGAAAATATATATATATATATATATATATATATATATATATATATATTTTTTTTTTTTTTTTTTTTTTCTAGAAATAAAAGTAAGGAGAAGGTGCGCTCATAGTGCAAATCAATACTTTAATGGATAAAACACCAATATGTACCATCCAGGACAGGTAATTCAAAGACTCGTACCCTGATTACCCACACTGTGGGCTGATTACCACATGATATAAAAATGTTTCCACAAGGCTGTAGCAGTGATCGCCTACTGCAGTCCGGGACCAAGCACCGTATCCGGCCGTGAATAAGCCAGGACCCGTCAAGCCACCGTGCCGAGGAATCGAGCAGATCATCCAGTACACTTGCAGAAGAGAGACGTCTGACAGACCACGCCCCAACGCATTTCGTATATCACTTCGTCAGGAGGAAACATTTTTATATCATGTGGTAATCAGCCCACAGTGTGGGTAATCAGGGTACGAGTCTTTGAATTACCTGTCCTGGATGGTACATATTGGTGTTTTATCCATTAAAGTATTGATTTGCACTATGAGCGCACCTTCTCCTTACTTTTATTTCTAGAAAACTTATCTCCTGGAGTTCGGAGTGATTATAGGAGAAACGTGCTGCGGTAATTAAACTTACCTGTGCTCCAAGCCCGGACTGTTGGTCTGTGGACTGCTTATCATAGAGTCACCAGCGCACCTGTACATGCTTTTCCAAATATATATATATATATATATATATATATATATATATATATACATACATATATATATATATATATATATATATATATATAAATAAAAGAACCGGCACTCCCCCTCAATAAATAATGCTCCGATGCCCTCTGGAAACGTGGATGTACAGTCAGAAGTAAACAAGCAGCGGCACTCAGCAGACTTTTTCAAAGTAAATAACGTGCAGAGATTTTAATCCATATTGATTTGATCCACCCAATTTCAATATGGATTAAAATCTCTGCACGTTGTTTACTTTGAAAAAGTCTCCTGAGTGCCGCTGCTCGTTTACTTCTGACTATATATATATATATATATATATATATATATATATATAAAAATAAAAACACTGTTATAATATTAGAGTTGGAACCATCATATTTAAATCGGAGTCCAGATTATCAAGTATCTCTTTATCATTTAGAAACATTTTACTTGGGACTTGTGTATAAAGCAGGATGTAAGTACTTAGGAAATACATTTTCCATCAGCTAATACTCCTAAGATCAATATCACCATGATAAAAAAAATAAGAATTTACTTACCGATAATTCTATTTCTCATAGTCCGTAGTGGATGCTGGGGACTCCGAAAGGACCATGGGGAATAGCGGCTCCGCAGGAGACTGGGCACAAAAGTAAAAAGCTTTAGGACTACCTGGTGTGCACTGGCTCCTCCCCCTATGACCCTCCTCCAAGCCTCAGTTAGGATACAGTGCCCGGACGAGCGTACACAATAAGGAAGGATTTTGAATCCCGGGTAAGACTCTTACCAGCCACACCAATCACACCGTACAACTTGTGATCTGAACCCAGTTAACAGCATGATAACAGAAGGAGCCTCTGAAAAGATGGCTCACAACAACAATAACCCGATTTTTGTAACAATAACTATGTACAAGTAATGCAGACAATCCGCACTTGGGATGGGCGCCCAGCATCCACTACGGACTATGAGAAATAGAATTATCGGTAAGTAAATTCTTATTTTCTCTAACGTCCTAGTGGATGCTGGGGACTCCGAAAGGACCATGGGGATTATACCAAAGCTCCCAAACGGGCGGGAGAGTGCGGATGACTCTGCAGCACCGAATGAGAGAACTCCAGGTCCTCCTCAGCCAGGGTATCAAATTTGTAGAATTTAGCAAACGTGTTTGCCCCTGACCAAGTAGCTGCTCGGCAAAGTTGTAAAGCCGAGACCCCTCGGGCAGCCGCCCAAGATGAGCCCACTTTCCTTGTGGAATGGGCTTTTACAGATTTTGGCTGTGGCAGGCCTGCCACAGAATGTGCAAGCTGAATTGTACTACAAATCCAACGAGCAATAGTCTGCTTAGAAGCAGGAGCACCCAACTTGTTGGGTGCATACAGGATAAACAGCGAGTCAGATTTTCTGACTCCAGCCGTCCTGGAAACATATATTTTCAGGGCCCTGACTACGTCCAGTAACTTGGAATCCTCCAAGTCCCTAGTAGCCGCAGGCACCACAATAGGCTGGTTTAAGTGAAATGCTGAAACCACCTTAGGGAGAAATTGAGGACGAGTCCTCAATTCTGCCCTGTCCGTATGAAAAATTAGGTAAGGGCTTTTATAGGATAAAGCCGCCAATTCTGAAACACGCCTGGCTGAAGCCAGGGCTAACAGCATTACCACTTTCCATGGGGTCAATTCTATTCGGCAACTAAAGAATAGCGCTGGGAATTAGCTCCCGACGCTATTCAATTCTGCTACTAGTTGCCCGCAATTGTCGGGAATTCTTCTCTCATCCCCGGGGGATGAGAGAATAAACCCGACAAAAGTGCTGCCTCGCGCCGGGTAGTTAAGTCGGAGAATGCCCGTTCTCCCGACAAAACTACCTGTTAAGTCGGCGAGAACGGGACATCGCCGACTTAACTTTAGCTGAATTGAATAGCGTCGGGAGCTAATTCCCGGCGCTATTCTTTAGTTGCCGAATAGAATTGACCCCTATGTGAGATATTTTAAGTCCACAGTGGTGAGTGGTTCAAACCAATGTGATTTTAGGAACTCCAAAACTACATTGAGATCCCAAGGTGCCACTGGAGGCACAAAAGGAGGCTGTATATGCAGTACTCCCTTGACAAACGTCTGAACTTCAGGAACAGAAGCTAGTTCTTTTTGGAAGAATATTGACAGGGCCGAAATTTGAACCTTAATGGACCCTAATTTTAGGCCCATAGACAGTCCTGTTTGCAGGAAATGCAGGAATCGACCCAGTTGAAATTCCTCTGTAGGGGCCTTCCTGGCCTCGCACCACGCAACATATTTTCGCCAAATACGGTGATAATGTTGTACGGTCACATCCTTCCTGGCTTTGATCAGGGTAGGGATGACTTCATCCAGAATGCCTTTTTCCTTCAGGATCCGGCGTTCAACCGCCATGCCGTCAAACGCAGCCGCGGTAAGTCTTGGAACAGACATGGTCCCTGCTGGAGCAGGTCCTTTCTTAGAGGTAGAGGCCACGGGTCTTCCGTGAGCATCTCTTGAATTTCCGGGTACCAAGTCCTTCTTGGCCAATCCGGAGCCACGAGTATAGTCTTTACTCCTCTCCTTCTTATGATTCTCAGTACTTTTGGTATGAGAGGAAGAGGAGGGAACACATACACTGACTGGTACACCCACGGTGTTACCAGAGCGTCCACAGCTATTGCCTGAGGGTCCCTTGACCTGGCGCAATATCTGTCCAGTTTTTTGTTGAGGCGGGACGCCATCATGTCCACCTTTGGTTTTTCCTAACGGTTCACAATCATGTGGAAGACTTCTGGGTGAAGTCCCCACTCCCCCGGGTGAAGATCGTGTCTGCTGAGGAAGTCTGCTTCCCAGTTGTCCACTCCCGGAATGAACACTGCTGACAGTGCTATCACATGATTTTCCGCCCAGCGAAGAATCCTTGCCACTTCCGTCATTGCCCTCCTGCTTCTTGTGCCGCCCTGTCTGTTTACGTGGGCGACTGCCGTGATGTTGTCCGACTGGATCAACACCGGCTGACCCTGAAGCAGAGGTCTTGCCTGACTTAGGGCATTGTAAATGGCCCTGAGTTCCAGGATATTTATGTGAAGTGACGTTTCCATGCTTGACCACAAGCCCTGGAAATTTCTTCCCTGTGTGACTGCTCCCCAGCCCCTCAGGCTGGCATCCGTGGTCACCAGGACCCAATCCTGAATGCCGAATCTGCGGCCCTCTAGGAGATGAGCACTCTGTAACCACCACAGGAGAGACACCCTTGTCCTTGGAGACAGGGTTATCCGCTGATGCATTTGAAGATGCGATCCGGACCATTTGTCCAGCAGATCCCACTGAAAAGTTCTTGCGTGGAATCTGCCGAATGGAATCGCTTCGTAAGAAGCCACCATCTTTCCCAGGACCCTTGTGCATTGATGTACTGACACTTGGCCTGGTCTTAGGAGGTTCCTGACTAGGTCGGATAACTCCCTGGCTTTCTCTTCCGGGAGAAACACCTTTTTCTGTACTGTGTCCAGAATCATTCCTAGGAACAGCAGACGTGTCGTCGGAATCAGCTGCGATTTTGGAATATTTAGAATCCATCCGTGCTGTCGTAGTACTACTTGAGATAGTGCTACTCCGACCTCTAACTGTTCTCTGGACCTTGCCCTTATCAGGAGATCGTCCAAGTAAGGGATAATTAAGACGCCTTTTCTTCGAAGAAGAATCATCATTTCGGCCATTACCTTGGTAAAGACCCGGGGTGCCGTGGACAATCCAAACGGCAGCGTCTGAAACTGATAGTGACAGTTCTGTACCACAAACCTGAGGTACCCTTGGTGAGAAGGGTAAATTGGGACATGGAGGTAAGCATCCTTGATGTCCAGAGACACCATATAGTCCCCTTCTTCCAGGTTCGCTATCACTGCTCTGAGTGACTCCATCTTGAACTTGAACCTTTTTATGTAAGTGCTCAAGGATTTCAGATTTAAAATGGGTCTCACCGAGCCGTCCGGCTTCGGTACCACAAACAGCGTGGAATAATACCCCTTTCCCTGTTGTAGGAAGGGTACCTTGATTATCGCTTGCTGGGAATACAGCTTGTGAATGGCTTCCAATACCGCCTCCCTGTCGGGGGAAGACGTTGGTAAAGCAGACTTCAGGAACCGGCGAGGGGGAAACGTCTCGAATTCCAATTTGTACCCCTGAGATACTACCTGCAGGATCCAGGGGTCCACTTGCGAGTGAGCCCACTGCGCGCTGAAATTCTTGAGACGGGCCCCCACCGTCTTGCCTGAGTCCGCTTGTAAGGCCCCAGCGTCATGCTGAGGACTTGGCAGAAGCGGGGGAGGGCTTCTGTTCGTGGGAAGAGGCTGTCTGCTGCAGTCTTTTTCCCCTTCCTCTGCCCCGGGGCAGATATGAGTGGCCTTTTGCCCGCTTGCCCTTATGGGGACGAAAGGACTGAGCCTGAAAAGACGGTATCTTTTTCTGCTGTGAGGTGACTTGGGGTAAAAAGGTGGATTTCCCAGCCGTTGCCACCAGGTCCGATAGACCGACCCCAAATAACTCCTCCCCTTTATACGGCAATACTTCCATATGCCGTTTGGAATCCGCATCACCTGACCACTGTCGCGTCCATAACCCTCTTCTGGCAGAAATGGACATCGCACTTACTCTTGATGCCAGAGTGCAAATATCCCTCTGTGCATCACGCATATATAGAAATGCATCCTTTAAATGCTCTATAGTCAATAATATATTGTCCCTGTCCAGGGTATCAATATTTTCAGTCAGGGAATCCGACCAAGCCACCCCAGCACTGCACATCCAGGCTGAGGCGATTGCTGGTCGCAGTATAATACCAGTATGTGTGTATATACTTTTTAGGATATTTTCCAGCTTCCTATCAGCTGGTTCCTTGAGGGCGGCCGTATCAGGAGACGGTAACGCCACTTGTTTTGATAAGCGTGTGAGCGCCTTATCCACTCTAGGGGGTGTTTCCCAACGCGCCCTCACCTCTGGCGGGAAAGGGTATAATGCCAATAATTTTTTAGAAATTAGCAGTTTTTTATCGGGGGAAACCCACGCTTCATCATCTCATTTAATTCATCTGATTCAGGAAAAACTACGGGTAGTTTTTTCACACCCCACATAATACCCTTTTCTGTGGTACTTGTAGTATCAGAAATGTTCAAAACCTCCTTCATTGCCGTGATCATGTAACGTGTGGCCCTACTGGAAAATACGTTTGTTTCCTCACCGTCGACACTGGAGTCAGTGTCCGTGTCAGTATCGACCTGAGGTAACGGGCGTTTTATAGCCCCTGACGGTGTTTGAGACGCCTGTACAGGTATTAACTGATTTGCCGGCTGTCTCATGTCGTCAACAGTCTTTTGTAAAGTGCCGACACTATCACGTAATTCTTTCCATAAGACCATCCAGTCAGGTGTCGACTCCCTAGGGGGTGACATCACTAACACAGGCAATTGCTCCGCCTCCACACCATTTTCCTCCTCATACATGTCGACACAGCGTACCGACACACAGCACACACACACAGGGAATGCTCTGATAGAGGACAGGACCCCACTAGCCCTTTGGGGAGACAGAGGGAGAGTTTGCCAGCACACACCAGAGCGCTATATATATACAGGGATAACCTTATATAAGTGTTTTTCCCTAATATAGCTGCTGTATATATTAATATGCCAATTTAGTGCCCCCCCTCTCTTGTTTTACCCTGTCTCTGTAGTGCAGGACTGCAGGGGAGAGTCAGGGAGCCTTCCTCCAACGGAGCTGTGAGGAAAAAATGGCGCCAGTGTGCTGAGGAGATAGGCTCCGCCCCCTTCACGGCGGCCTTTCTCCCGCTTTTTAATGGAAAAATTGGCAGGGGTTAAATGCATCCATATAGCCCAGGAGCTATATGTGATGTATTTTTTGCCAAAAAAAGGTTTTTTATTGCGTCTCAGGGCGCCCCCCCCCCCCAGCGCCCTGCACCCTCAGTGACCGGAGTGTGAAGTGTGCTGAGAGCAATGGCGCACAGCTGCGGTGCTGTGCGCTACCTTATTGAAGACAGGACGTCTTCTGCCGCCGATTTTCCGGACCTCTTCACTCTTCTGGCTCTGTAAGGGGGCCGGCGGCGCGGCTCCGGGACCCATCCATGGCTGGGCCTGTGATCGTCCCTCTGGAGCTAATGTCCAGTAGCCTAAGAAGCCCAATCCACTCTGCACGCAGGTGAGTTCGCTTCTTCTCCCCTTAGTCCCTCGGTGCAGTGAGCCTGTTGCCAGCAGGTCTCACTGAAAATAAAAAACCTACTTTAAACTTTTACACTAAGCAGCTCAGGAGAGCCCCTTAGCCTGCACCCGTCTCGTTCGGGCACAAAAATCTAACTGAGGCTTGGAGGAGGGTCATAGGGGGAGGAGCCAGTGCACACCAGGTAGTCCTAAAGCTTTTTACTTTTGTGCCCAGTCTCCTGCGGAGCCGCTATTCCCCATGGTCCTTTCGGAGTCCCCAGCATCCACTAGGACGTTAGAGAAATATATATGGGGGAGATGTACTAAGTAGTGAAAAGAGTGGAGAAGTGAGCCAGTGGAGAAGTTACCCATGGCAACCAATCAGCTGCTCTGTATAATTTTATAGTATACAAATTATAATTGTTACTCCAATGCTGATTGGTTGCCATGGACAACTTCTCCACTGGCTCACTTCTCCACACTTTTCACTGCATAGTATATCTCCCCCTTTGGTCCCCACTATACACCTGGCTGGCACCAGTGTCCGAGTCTCCGCACAGCTAGCATGGAGTCCGATCTCAATAAATATGTCTTACAGCATATCAGCACTATCCGCGACAAACATTCCAGTTGGTAGATCTACTAAGGGGCACTTTGCCAAAGCCACCCATCATTGGCAGATTTAACGGACAGCTTTAAAATAGCAATAGAAACAAAGGCTAAACTAAATGTTCAGCATTTATTTCTGTTGCCTCTTTAAAGCCACTGGTCACAGGCGGCGATTACAAACCAACTTTTAGTAAATTTACCCCCCAGGTCAGTGCAAGTTTTAAAGTACTGGAATCCCAGGCCCGCATACCTTACACAGGACACGAGGACACCCCCTAAGATAAGAAGAAAAAAATAAGATTTTAAACCTACCGGTAAATCTTTTTCTCCTAGTCCGTAGAGGATGCTGGGGACTCCGTAAGGACCATGAGGTATAGACGGGCTCCGCAGGAGACATGGGCACTATAAAGAACTTTTAGTATGGGTGTGCACTGGCTCCTCCCTCTATGCCCCTCCTCCAGACCTCAGTTACAGAAACTGTGCCCAGAGGAGATGAACAATATGAGGAAAGGATTTTGTTAATCTAAGGGCAAGATTCATACCAGCCCACACCAATCATACCATATAACCTGGAATATACGCAACTAGTTAACAGTATGAACAAAAAACAGTATCAGTCAAAGACCGATTCCAACTGTAACATTACCCTTATGTAAGCAACAACTATATACAAGTCTTGCAGAAATATGTCCGCACTGGGACGGGCGCCCAGCATCCTCTACGGACTAGGAGAAAAAGATTTACCGGTAGGTTTAAAATCTTATTTTCTCTTACGTCCTAGAGGATGCTGGGGACTCCGTAAGGACCATGGGGATTATACCAAAGCTCCCAACCGGGCGGGAGAGTGCGGATGACTCTGCAGCACCGACTAAGCAAACGCGAGGTCCTCATCAGCCAGGGTATCAAACTTGTAGAATTTTGCAAAAAAGTGTTTGAACCCGACCAAGTAGCTGCTCGGCAAAGTTGTAATGCCGAGACGCCTCGGGCAGCCCCCCAAGAAGAGCCCACCTTCCTAGTGGAATGGGCCTTTACCGAATTTGGTAACGGCAATCCAGCCGTCGAATGAGCCTGCTGAATCGTGTTACAGATCCAGCGAGCCATAGTCTGCTTCGAAGCAGGAGCGCCAACCTTGTTGGCTGCATACAGGACAAACAGAGCCTCTGTTTTCCTAACCCTAGCCGTCCTGGCTACATAAATCTTTAAGGCCCTGACTACATCCAGGGACTTGGAGTCCTCCCAGTCCCCCATAGCTACAGGCACCACAATAGGTTGGTTCATATGAAATGAAGAAACCACCTTAGGCAAAAATTGAGGACGTGTCCTCAACTCTGCTCTATCCACATGGAAAATCAAATAGGGGCTCTTGTGGGACAAGCACCCGCCTTGCAGATGCCAAGGCCAATAACATGACCACCTTCCACGTGAGAAATTTTAATTCCACTGTTTGAAGAGGTTCAAACCAGTGAGATTTCAGGAAACTTAACACCACGTTAAGGTCCCACTGTGCCACTGGAGGCACAAAAGGAGGCTGGATGTGCATCACTCCCTTAACAAAAGTCTGGACTTCTGGGAGAGAAGCCAATTCCCTCTGAAAGAATATAGATAGGGCCGAAATCTGAACCTTAATGGAGCCTAACTTCAGGCCCATATCCACTCCTGTCTGTAGAAAGTGGAGAAACCGGCCCAGATGGAAATCTTCCGTAGGAGCATTCTTGGCTTCACACCAAGATACATACTTCCTCCAGATACGGTGATAATGCTTTGCCGTCACCTCCTTCCTAGCCTTTATCCGAGTAGGGATAACTTCCTTCGGAATACCTTTCCCAGCTAGGATTCGGTGTTCAACCGCCATGCCGTCAAACGTAATTGCGGTAAGTCTTGGAACACACATGGCCCCTGCTATAACAGGTCCTCCCTGAGAGGAAGAGGCCACGGATCTTCTGTGAGCATTTCCTGAAGATCTGAGTACCAGGCCCTTCGAGGCCAATCTGGGACAATGAGTATTGTCTGCACTCTTCTTTGTCTAATGATTCTCAACATTTTTGAGATGAGAGGAAGAGGAGGAAATACATGGTGTCACTAGGGCGTCTACTGCTACTGCCCGAGGGTCCCGAGACCTGGCACAATACTTCCGAAGCTTTTTGTTGAGGCGTGATGCCATCATGTCTATTTGAGGAATTCCCCAAAGACTTGTTATCTCTGCAAAAACTTCTTGATGAAGTCCCCACTCTCCCGGATGGAGATCGTGTCTGCTGAGGAAGTCTGCTTCCCAGTTGTCCACTCCCGGAATGAAGACAGCTGACAGAACGGTTACGTGATTTTCCGCCCAGCGAAGAATCCTGGCGGCTTCCGCCATCGCCACTCTGCTCCTTGTCCCGCCTTGGCGGTTTACATGAGCCACGGCTGTGACGTTGTCTGATTGAATCAGAACCGGTAGGTCGCGAAGAAGATTCTCCGCTAGTCGTAGGCCGTTGTATATGGCCCTCAATTCCAGTATGTTGATGTGTAGACAAGCCTCCTGGCTTGACCATAGTCCCTGAAAATTTCTTCCTAGTGTGACTGCTCCCCATCCTCGGAGGCTCGCGTCCGTGGTCACCAGAACCCAGTCTTGAATGCCGAACCTGCGACCCTCTAGAAGGTGAGCACTCTGCAGCCACCACAGGAGAGACACCCTGGCCCTGGGGGACAGGGTTATTTTCTGATGTATTTGTAGATGGGACCCGGACCACTTGTCCAGAAGGTCCCACTGAAAAATCCTCGCATGAAACCTGCTGAAGGTGATGGCCTCGTAGGCTGCCACCATTTTCCCCAGAACTCGAGTGCATTGATGAACAGACACTCTTTTTGGTTTTAGCAGGTCTCTGACCATGTTCTGGAGATCCTGGGCTTTTTCCAATGGGAGAAAAACCCTCTTTTGTTCCGTGTCCAGAATCATGTCTAGGAATGATAACCGAGTCGTAGGAACCAATTGTGACTTTGGCAGATTGAGAATCCAACCGTGCTGTTGCAGCACTTTCAGGGAGAGCGACACGCTCTTCAGCAATTGGTCTCTCGATCTCGCCTTTATCAGGAGATCGTCCAAGTATGGGATAATTGCGACTCCCTGCCTGCGCAGGAGCACCATCATCTCCGCCAATACCTTGGTGAAAATCCTCGGGGCCGTGGAAAGCCCAAACGGCAACGTCTGAAACTGGTAATGACAGTCCTGTACAGCGAATCTCAGGTACTCCTGATGAGAGGGGCATATGGGGACATGAAGGTATGCATCCTTTATGTCCAGTGACACCATCAAATCCCCCCCTTCCAGGCTGGATATTACAGCTCGGAGCTATTCCATCTTGAATTTGAACTTTTTCAAGTACAGGTTTAGGGATTTTAGATTTAAAATGGGTCTGACCGAACCATCCGGCTTCGGGACCACAAACAGGGTTGAATAATACCCTTTTCCCTGTTGGACCAGGGGAACCTTGACCACCACTTGCTGTTGACACAGCTTTTGAATTGCAGCTAACACTACTTCCCTCTCCCGGGGTGAAGCTGGCAAGGCCGACTTGAAAAATCGGCGAGGGGGCACCTCTTCGAATTCCAGCTTGTAGCCTTGGGAAACAATTTCCATCACCCAAGGATCCACGTCTGAAAGAATCCAGATCTGGCTGAAAAGTCGAAGGCGCGCCCCCACTGGTGCGGACTCCCTTAGGGGAGCCCCAGCGTCATGCGGTGGATTTTGTAGGAGCCAGGGAGGACTTCTGCTCCTGGGAACTAGCCGAAGCAGGTGTTCTCTTTCCTCTACCCTTACCTCTGGCAAGGAAGGAGGAGCCCCGACCTCTTCTGGACTTATGCGACAGAAAGGACTGCATCTGATACTGTGGAGTTTTCTTTTGCTGTTGGGGAACATAGGGTAAAAAGGTAGATTTACCCGCGGTAGCTGTGGCAACCAGGTCCGCGAGCCCCTCCTCAAACAACACTTCACCCTTGTAAGGTAAAACCTCCATATGCTTCTTTGAGTCTGCATCACCCGTCCATTGGCGGATCCATAGAGCTCGTCTCGCAGAAATAGCCATGGCATTGGCTCTGGAATCCAGCAGTCCAACGTCTCTTTGTGCGTCCCTCATATATAAGAGTGCGTCTTTAATGTGGGCTAAGGTTAATAAAATGGTATCCCTATCTAGGGTATCAAGATCAGCTGACAAGGTATCTGTCCAAGCTGCAACTGCGCTACATACCCATCCGGAGACGGCAGCGCCACCTTCTTGGACAGACGCGTTAAAGCCTTGTCCACACTGGGAGAGGATTCCCAACGTACCGTCCTGTGCAGGGAAAGGATACGCCATAAGAGCCCTTTTGGGAATCTGCAGTTTTTTATCTGGAGTTTCCCAAGCTTTTTCAAATAACTCGTTAAGCTCATGAGATGGGGGAAAGGTTACCTCAGGTTTCTTTTCCTTATACATGCGCACCCTCGTGTCAGGGACAGAGGGGTCATCAGTGATATGCAAAACATCTTTTATTGCAATAATCATACACTGAATACTCTTTACCACCCTTGGCTGTAATTTTGCATCATCGTAGTCAACACTGGAGTCAGAATCCGTGTCGGTACCAGTGTCCACTATCTGGGATAGGGGACGTTTCTGAGACCCAGAAGGGCCCTGTGACCCAGTCCAATCCGTGGATTGACTCCCTGCTTTCTCCCTGGACTCTACTTTGTCCAGTCTCTTATGTAATGAGGCCACACTCGCATTTAACATATGCCACATGTCCATCCAATCATGAGTCGGCGTTGCCGACGGAGACACACCACACATCTGCTCCACCTCCTCCTTGGACGAGCCTTCCGCTTCAGCCATGCCGACACGCACGTACCAACACACAGGGATATATCTATAAGGGGACAATTCCCCAACAAGGCCCTTTGGGGAGACAGAGAGAGAGTATGCCAGCACACACCCAGCGCCAAACTGACACTGGAATAAACCCAGATAGCGCTTTTTATATATATAATCAATGTTATACACTCACTGCGCCTTAAACATGCCCCCCCACCCCCTCTTTTCAGCCCTCTGTCACCGAGTTCAGCAGGGGAGAGTCCGGGGAGCCAGCTTCTCTGCAGCGTTCTGTGGAGAAAATGGCGCTGTTAGTGCTGAGGGATCAAGCTCCGCCCCCTCCAGCGGCGGGCTTCAATCCCGCTTCAATATTCAAAAAATGGCGGGGGATCTCTTAATTTACTGCCTCCGCAGCCTAACGTACCCTTATATGCCAGACCAGAGGTTTATTGCTGCCCAGGGCGCCCCCCTGCGCCCTGCACCCATCAGTGCCCGTTCTGTGTGTGTAGCTTATGGGAGCAATGGCGCACAGCATTACCGCTGCGCGCTTACCTCAGTGAAGATCTGAAGTCTTCTGCCGCCTTGAAGTCTTCTTTTCTTCTTATACTCACCCGGCTTATATCTTCCGCCTCTGCGAGGAGGACGGCAGCACGGCTCCGGGACGAACGGCGGGGTGAGACCTGCGTTCCGACTCCCTCTGGAGCTAATGGTGTCCAGTAGCCTAAGAAGCAGAGCCTATCATTTAAGTAGGTCTGCTTCTCTCTCCTCAGTCCCACGATGCAGGGAGCCTGTTGCCAGCAGTGCTCCCTGAAAATAAAAAACCTAACAAAATTATTTTTCAGAGAAACTCTGGAGAGCTCCTCTGTAATGCACCCTATCTCCTCTGGGCACAAAATCTAACTGAGGTCTGGAGGAGGGGCATAGAGGGAGGAGCCAGTGCACACCCATACTAAAAATAAGAATTTACTCACCGGTAATTCTATTTCTCGTAGTCCGTAGTGGATGCTGGGGACTCCGTAAGGACCATGGGGAATAGACGGGCTCCGCAGGAGACTGGGCACTCTATAAGAAAGATTTGGTACTATCTGGTGTGCACTGGCTCCTCCCTCTATGCCCCTCCTCCAGACCTCAGTTCGGATACTGTGCCCGGAAGAGCTGACACAATAAGGAAGGATTTTGAGTCCCGGGTAAGACTCATACCAGCCACACCAATCACACCGTATAACTCGTGATATTATACCCAGTTAACAGTATGAAATATAACTGAGCCTCTCAACAGATGGCTCAACAATAACCCTTTAGTTAGGCAATAACTATATACAAGTATTGCAGACAATCCGCACTTGGGATGGGCGCCCAGCATCCACTACGGACTACGAGAAACAGAATTACCGGTGAGTAAATTCTTATTTTCTCTGACGTCCTAGTGGATGCTGGGGACTCCGTAAGGACCATGGGGATTATACCAAAGCTCCCAAACGGGCGGGAGAGTGCGGATGACTCTGCAGCACCGAATGAGAGAACTCAAGGTCCTCCTCAGCCAGGGTATCAAATTTGTAGAATTTAGCAAACGTGTTTGCCCCTGACCAAGTTGCAGCTCGGCAAAGTTGTAAAGCCGAGACCCCTCGGGCAGCCGCCCAAGATGAGCCCACCTTCCTCGTGGAATGGGCTTTCACTGATTTAGGATGCGGCAATCCAGCCGCAGAATGCGCCAGCTGAATTGTGCTACAAATCCAGCGAGCAATAGTCTGCTTAGAAGCAGGAGCACCTATTTTGTTGGGTGCATACAGGATAAAAAGCGAGTCAGTTTTCCTGACTCCAGCCGTCCTGGAAACATAAATTTTCAAGGCCCTGACTACGTCCAGTAACTTGGAATCCTCCAAGTCCCTAGTAGCCGCAGGCACCACAATAGGTTGGTTCAAGTGAAAAGCTGATACCACCTTAGGGAGAAACTGGGGACGAGTCCTCAATTCTGCCCTATCCATATGGAAAATCAGATAAGGGCTTTTACATGACAAAGCCGCCAATTCTGACACACGCCTGGCCGAAGCCAAGGCCAATAACATGACCACTTTCCACGTGAGATATTTCAGATTCAGATTCAAACCAATGTGATTTTAGGAAACTCAACACCACATTGAGATCCCAAGGTGCCACAGGAGGCACAAAAGGGGGCTGAATATGAAGCACTCCCTTTACAAAAGTCTGAACTTCAGGCAGTGAAGCCAGTTCTTTCTGGAAGAAAATCGACAGAGCCGAAATCTGGACCTTAATGGAACCCAATTTTAGGCCCATAGTCACTCCCGACTGTAGGAAGTGCAGAAAACGACCCAGCTGAAATTCCTCTGTAGGGGCCTTCCTGGCCTCACACCACGCAACATATTTTCGCCAAATGCGGTGATAATGGTTTGCGGTTACTTCTTTCCTGGCTTTTATCAGCGTAGGAATGACTTCCTCCGGAATGCCTTTTTCCTTTAGGATCCGGAATTCAACCGCCATGCCGTCAAACGCAGCCGCGGTAAGTCTTGGAACAGACAGGGCCCCTGCTGTAGCAGATCCTGTCTGAGCGGTAGAGGCCATGGGTCCTCTGATAACATTTCTTGAAGTTCTGGGTACCAAGCTCTTCTTGGCCAATCCGGAACCACGAGTATCGTTCTTACTCCTCGCCTTCTTATTATTCTCAGTACCTTTGGTATGAGAGGCAGAGGAGGGAACACATAAACCGACTGGTACACCCACGGTGTCACTAGAGCGTCCACAGCTATCGCCTGAGGGTCCCTTGACCTGGCGCAATATCTCTTTAGCTTTTTGTTGAGGCGGGACGCCATCATGTCCACCTGTGGCCTTTCCCAACGGTTTACCAACAGCAGGAAGACTTCTGGATGAAGTCCCCACTCTCCCGGGTGTAGGTCGTGTCTGCTGAGGAAGTCTGCTTCCCAGTTGTCCACTCCCGGAATGAACACTGCTGACAGTGCTAGTACGTGATTTTCCGACCATCGGAGAATCCTTGTGGCTTCTGCCATCGCCATCCTGCTTCTTGTGCCGCCCTGTCGGTTTACATGGGCGACTGCCGTGATGTTGTCTGATTGGATCAGAACCGGCTGGTTTTGAAGCAGGGGCCTTGCCTGACTTAGGGCATTGTAAATGGCCCTCAGTTCCAGAATATTTATGTGTAGGGACGACTCCTGACTTGACCAAAGTCCCTGGAAATTTCTTCCCTGTGCGACTGCTCCCCAGCTTCGAAGGCTGGCATCCGTGGTCACCAGGACCCAGTCCTGTATGCCGAATCTGCGGCCCTCTAGAAGATGAGCACTCTGCAGCCACCACAGTAGAGACACCCTGGTCCTTGGAGACAGGGTTATCAGTTGATGCATCTGAAGATGCGATCCCGACCACTTGTCCAAGAGGTCCCACTGGAAGGTCCTTGCATGGAACCTGCCGAATGGAATTGCTTCGTATGAAGCCACCATTTTTCCCAGGACTCGTGTGCAGTGATGCACCGATACCCGTTTTGGTTTTAGGAAGTCTCAGACTAGAGATGACAGCTCCTTGGCTTTCTCCTGCGGGAGAAACACTTTTTTCTGTTCTGTGTCCAGAATCATCCCCAGGAACAGTAAGCGTGTGGAAGGAACCAGTTGTGACTTTGGAATGTTTAGAATCCAGCCATGCTGTTGTAGCACTTCCCGAGATAGTGCTACTCCGACCAGTAACTGCTCCCTGGACCTCGCCTTTATTAGGAGATCGTCCAAGTACGGGATAATTAAAACTCCCTTTATTCGAAGGAGTATCATCATTTCTGCCATTACCTTGGTAAACACCCTCGGTGCTGTGGACAGTCCAAACGGTAGTGTCTGGAATTGGTAATGGCAATCCTGTACCACAAATCTGAGGTACTCCTGGTGAGGAAGGTAAATTGGGACATGCAGGTAAGCATCCTTGATGTCCAGGGATACCATGTAATCCCCCTCGTCCAGGCTTGCAATAACCTCCCTGAGCGATTCCATCTTGAACTTGAATCTTTTTATGTATGTGTTCAAGGATTTCAAATTTAAAATGGGTCTCACCGAACCGTCCGGTTTCGGTACCACAAACAGTGTGGAATAGTAACCCCGTCCTTGTTGAAGTAGGGGTACCTTGATTATCACCTGCTGGGAATACAGCTTGTGAATTGCCGCTAGCACAGCCTCCCTGTCTGAAGGAGTAATCGGCAAGGCAGATTTTAGGAACCGGTGGGGTGGAGACGCCTCGAATTCCAGTTTGTACCCTTGAGATACTATTTGCAGGATCCAGGGATCCACCTGTGAGCGAGCCCACTGATCGCTGAAATTTTTGAGGCGGCCCCCCACCGTACCTGGCTCCGCCTGTGGAGCCCCACCGTCATGCGGCGGACTCGGAAGAAGCGGGGGAGGACTTTTGCTCCTGGGAACCTGCTGTTTGTTGCAGCCTTTTTCCCCTACCTCTGCCTCTGGACAGAAAGGACCCGCCTTTTCCACGCCTGTTTTTCTGAGTCCGAAAGGACTGTACCTGATAAAACGGCGCCTTTTTAGGCTGTGAGGGAACATGGGGTAAAAATGCTGACTTCCCAGCAGTTGCTGTGGAAACTAGGTCCGAGAGACCATCCCCAAATAACTCCTCACCCTTATAAGGCAAAACTTCCATGTGCCTTTTTGAATCTGCATCCGCTGTCCACTGCCGAGTCCATAAGCCTCTCCTAGCAGAAATGGACAATGCACTTATTTTAGATGCCAGCCGGCAGATCTCCCTCTGTGCATCTCTCATGTATAAGACTGAGTCTTTTATATGCTCTATGGTTAGCAGAATAGTGTCCCTGTCTAGGGTGTCAATATTTTCTGACAGGGAATCTGACCACGCAGCGGCAGCACTGCACATCCATGCTGACGCAATAGCTGGCCTAAGTATAATGCCTGAGTGTGTATATACAGACTTCAGGATCGCCTCCTGCTTTCTATCAGCAGGTTCCTTGAGGGCGGCCGTATCCGGAGACGGTAGTGCCACCTTTTTAGACAAACGTGTGAGCGCTTTATCCACCCTAGGGGGTGTCTCCCAACGTGACCTATCCTCTGGCGGGAAAGGGAACGCCATTAGTAACTTCTTAGAGATTACCAATCTTTTATCAGGGAAAGCCCACGCTTCTTCACACACTTCATTTAATTCTTCTGATGGGGGAAAAACTACGGGTAGTTTTTTCTCCCCAAACATAATACCCTTTTTAGTGGTACCTGGGTGTATATCAGAAATTTGTAACACCTCTTTCATTGCTTCAATCATGCAACGAATGGCCTTAGTGGACATTAGACTAGACTCATCGTCGTCGACACTGGTGTCAGTATCCGTGTCGACATCCGCGTCTGCCATCTGAGGTAGCGGGCGTTTTAGAGCCCCCGATGGCCTTTGGGACGCCTGGACAGGCACGAGCTGAGAAGCCGGCTGTCCCGCATTTGGCATGTTGTCAAATTTTTTGTGTAAGGAGTCGACACGTGCACGCAATTCCTTCCATAAGTCCATCCACTCAGGTGTCTGCCCCGCAGGGGGTGACATCTCTTCTATAGGCATCTGCTCCGCCTCCACATCATTATCCTCATCAAACATGTCGACACAGCTATATATTGTGGTATTTTTGCCAGCCAAGGTGTTTTTATTGCTGCTCAGGGCGCCCCCCCCTAGCGCCCTGCACCCTCAGTGACCGGAGTGTGAAGTGTGTATGAGGAGCAATGGCGCACAGCTGCAGTGCTGTGCGCTACCTTGGTGAAGACTGATGTCTTCTGCCGCCGATTTTCCGGACCTCTTCTTGCTTCTGGCTCTGTAAGGGGGACGGCGACGCGGCTCCGGGACCGAACACCAAGGCCAGTTCCATGTGGTCGATCCCTCTGGAGCTAATGGTGTCCAGTAGCCTAAGAAGCCCAAGCTAGCTGCAAGCAGGTAGGTTCGCTTCTTCTCCCCTTAGTCCCTCGTTGCAGTGAGCCTGTTGCCAGCAGGTCTCACTGTAAAATAAAAAACCTAATTATATACTTTCTTTTTAGAAGCTCAGGAGAGCCCCTAGTGTGCATCCAACCTCGGCCGGGCACAAAATCTAACTGAGGCTTGGAGGAGGGTCATAGTGGGAGGAGCCAGTGCACACCAGGTGACCTAAAAGCTTTCTTTAGTTGTGCCCAGTCTCCTGCGGAGCCGCTATTCCCCCATGGTCCTTTCGGAGTTCCCAGCATCCACTAGGACGTCAGAGAAATGTGTAATACCTCTTTCATTGCCTCAATCATGCAACGAATGGCCCTAGTGGACATTAAATTTGACTCATCGTCGTCGACACTGGTATCAGTATCCGTGTCGACATCTGTGTCTGCCATCTGAGGTAGTGGGCGTTTCAGAGCCCCTGATGGCCTTTGAATTGTCTGGGCAGGCACGAGCTGAGAAGCCGGCTGTCCCGCATTTGGCATGTCGTCAAATTTTTTATGTAAGGAGTCGACACTTGCACGTAATTCCTTCCATAAGTCCATCCACTCAGGTGTCTGCCCCGCAGGGGGTGACATCACATTTATAGGCATCTGCTCCGCCTCCACATAAGCCTCCTCAAACATGTCGACACAGCCGTACCGACACACCGCACACACACAGGGAATGCTCTTAAAGGAGACAGGACCCCACAAAAGCCATTTGGGGAGACAGAGAGAGAGTATGCCAGCACACACCAGAGCGCTATATAATGCAGGGACTAACTGAATTATATCCCCTTATAGCTGCTATAAGTTATACTGCGCCTAAATTTAGTGCCCCCCCTCTCTTTTTTACCCTTTCTGTAGTGTAGACTGCAGGGGAGAGTCAGGGAGCTTCCTTCCAGCGGAACTGTGAGGGAGAAATGGCGCCAGTGTGCTGAGGGAGATGGCTCCGCCACTTTTTCGGCGGACTTTTCTCCCGCTTTTTTCTGTATTCTGGCAGGGGTAATTACCACATATATAGCCTCTGGGGCTATATATTGTGGTTATTTTGCCAGCCAAGGTGTTTTTATTGCTGCTCAGGGCACCCCCCCCCAGCGCCCTGCACCCATCAGTGACCGGAGTGTGAGGTGTGCATGAGGAGCAATGGCGCACAGCTGCAGTGCTGTGCGCTACCTTGGTGAAGACTGAAGTCTTCTGCCGCCGATTTTCCGGACCATCTTCTTGCTTCTGGCTCTGTAAGGGGGACGGCGGCGCGGCTCCGGGAACGAACACCAAGGACGGGTCCTGCGGTCGATCCCTCTGGAGCTAATGGTGTCCAGTAACCTAAGAAGCCCAAGCTAGCTGCAAGCAGGTAGGTTCGCTTCTTCTCCCCTTAGTCCCTCGTTGCAGTGAGCCTGTTGCCAGCAGGTCTCACTGTAAAATAAAAAACCTAACATATACTTTCTTTCTAGGAGCTCAGGAGAGCCCCTAGTGTGCATCCAGCTCGGCCGGGCACAGAAATCTAACTGAGGTATGGAGGAGGGGCATAGAGGGAGGAGCCAGTGCACACCAGATAGTACCAAATCTTTTTTATAGAGTGCCCAGTCTCCTGCGGAGCCCGTCTATTCCCCATGGTCCTTACGGAGTCCCCAGCATCCACTAGGACGTCAGAGAAAGTTCTTTATAGTGCCCATGTCTCTTGCGGAGCCTGTCTATACCCCATGGTCCTTACGGAGTCCCCAGCATCCTCTAGGACGTAAGAGACATTTTTTAATACACAGCGGAGGAAAGGGTTCTTCATAGAAAGAGCAGGAAGGATTTGGAATTCTCTACCAGAGAAGGTAGTAATGGTGGACTCAGTAAATAAGTTTAAAAATGGATTAGATAAATTCCTAACTGAAAGAAATATCCAAGGTTACAGTATTTAAATGAAATAAACTTTTATAATACAGGTTGAATTAAATGGTTTTTCAACCTCATCAACTACTATGTAACTATACAACGCCAAAAAGGTTCCTGCGTCCATTTAAAAATTCTAAAATTATGTGAGTAGACATAAGTAACCCCTTGTATTCTAGATCTATGTTACTACAGAAACTCGTGTATGTTACATGCATCCTCAGTCGTTATAAGATACTGCACCCCAGCACTGGATTTTGAAGACCACTGTCTAATTCGTCCCAGTACAAACAATCTCCTTACATGTAGTTCGGATGGTCCGGCTCCCGTCCTCATCGCTCTTGGTCTGCAGCTTTCCCGTACCTTGTTGCCCGAGGCTGGCAGACAGCTGCGATATCCTGCAGAAAACGTTCTTCCTGACACACCAAGTGCCAAATCCTCCGGCCCGCATACCCCTCCTTATCAGAGAGGCGGCCATCTCCCCACCCCAGGCACCGGCCGGCAGCGCTGGGCTCCCTCCCTCAGATCCTCTCCGCAATGTTATAATCAGATTCCAGAATCCAGATCCTTGCCGGGAATATCAGGATGCAGCAAACCTGTAATCATAAACCTAAATACTGTTAGTTATTCATGTATATATACAGGCCAGGGAGCCGCTGTAAATCTCTGACACATCCAGAGCCAATGTTATGGCCCACACTGCCTACAGAATGCTTATAATAAGCACACCGGGAGTCTGTAAGGAGCTATAAGCAGGGGTATTCAACACGAGGCCCTCCAGCTGCTGTGGAACTACACATCCCAGCATGCCCTGCAGCAGTTTTTCTATTACAGCATGCTAAATCTGTGGCAGGGCATGCTGGCATGTGTAGTACCACAGCAGCTGGAGGGCTGCATGTTGTTATACAGGCTGCAGAGAGAGCTCAGAGGCCCATTATACATCAGATGACATTTACTATGTGCACCAATACACTGCCACTGACAGACCCAGCACATGGTACCTCACACAGGGACCCTCATACATGTCACACAGGGACCCTCACACATGGTACCTCACACATGTCACACAGTGACCCTCATACATGGTACCTCACACAGGGACCCTCATACATGGTACCTCACACATGTCACACAGGGACCCTCATACATGGTACTTCACACATGTCACACAGGGACCCTCATACATGGTACCTCACACATGTCACACAGTGACCCTCATACATGGTACCTCACACAGGGACCCTCATACATGGTACCTCACACATGTCACACAGGGACCCTCATACATGGTACCTCACACATGTCACACAGGGACCCTCATACATGGTACCTCACACATGTCACACAGGGACCCTCATACATGGTACCTCACACATGGACCCTCATACATGGTACCTCACTCATGTCACACAGGGACCCTCATACATGTCACACAGGGACCCTCACACATGGTACCTCACACATGTCACACAGTGACCCTCATACATGGTACCTCACACAGGGACCCTCATACATGGTACTTCACACATGTCACACAGGGACCCTCATACATGGTACCTCACACATGTCACACAGTGACCCTCATACATGGTACCTCACACAGGGACCCTCATACATGGTACCTCACACATGTCACACAGGGACCCTCATACATGGTACTTCACACATGTCACACAGGGACCCTCATACATGGTACCTCACACATGTCACACAGGGACCCTCATACATGGTACCTCACACATGGACCCTCATACATGGTACCTCACTCATGTCACACAGGGACCCTCATACATGTCACACAGGGACCCTCACACATGGTACCTCACACATGTCACACAGTGACCCTCATACATGGTACCTCACACAGGGACCCTCATACATGGTACCTCACACATGTCACACAGGGACCCTCATACATGGTACTTCACACATGTCACACAGGGACCCTCATACATGGTACCTCACACATGGACCCTCATACATGGTACCTCACTCATGTCACACAGGGACCCTCATACATGGTACCTCACACATGGACCCTCAGACATGGTACCTCACCCATGTCACACAGGGACCCTCATACATGGTACCTCACCCATGTCACACAGGGACCCTCAGACATGGTACCTCACCCATGTCACACAGGGACCCTCATACATGGTACCTCACCCATGTCACACAGGGACCCTCATACATGGTACCTCACCCATGTCACACATGGACCCTCAGACATGGTACCTCACCCATGTCACACAGGGACCCTCAGACATGGTACCTCACCCATGTCACACAGGGACCCTCAGACATGGTACCTCACCCATGTCACACAGGGACCCTCAGACATGGTACCTCACCCATGTCACACAGGGACCCTCAGACATGGTACCTCACCCATGTCACACAGGGACCCTCAGACATGGTACCTCACCCATGTCACACAGGGACCCTCAGACATGGTACCTCACCCATGTCACACAGGGACCCTCAGACATTGTACCTCACCCATGTCACACATGGACCCTCATACATGGTACCTCACCCATGTCACACAGGGACCCTCAGACATGGTACCTCACCCATGTCACACAGGGACCCTCAGACATGGTACCTCACCCATGTCACACAGGGACCCTCAGACATGGTACCTCACCCATGTCACACAGGGACCCTCACACATGGTACCTCACACATATCACACAGGGACCCTCATACATGGTACCTCACATGTCACACAGGGACCCTGATACATGGTACCTCACATGTCACACAGGGACCCTCATACATAGCATCTCACCCACGTCACACAGGGACCCTCACACATACTGCAGTACCTCAGCCTCACACATGTCACACAATGACAAACCCCCCTCTCAGACCCACCTGCACCCGCTACTTCCGGTCTCCACTGCCACCTCCAACATGGCGTCGCCTCCCTCTCGCCCGTCGTCGTAATCATAGAGGCGCAGGACGCTCGTACCAGATCGCCCTCGGCGCCCTGAGGACGGAGTGCGTTCCTTCCCACTCCACTTTCCCCCGTTTCCTATTGGCCGGAGCAAATCCGGGCCCCGCCTCTTCCTCCTGCACCGGAAGTGACGGCTAGAGCAGAGCCAGCGGCTGTGCGATGACATTTTGGCTTTAGGCGGCCGGTGGCAGAGAGACGGGAGAGGTCGGGGATGCGCTAGGCCGCCGCTCCACGGAGGGGGCCGGCCACTGATTGACCGACCGAGCGAGCCGGTGAGTGTACGCTGAGGTGGGCGGCCTCCGTCCCTTGCTGTGCGGTGTGTGGGGCCTGTGCAGCCGGGAGCGGGAGCTGTGCTCTGTGGGGGGAGGAGGACGGGGACCTGCGGCTGAAGGCTGCCTGGCTGAGTATATGTACAGTATAGAAATGTGTGTGTGTATGTGTATGTATATGTGTATATATATATATATATATATATATATATATATATATATATATTCTGCAGAAATTGGTAAATTACGTGTGTGTGAATATACATATATATATATATATATATATATATATATATATATATTTGTGTGTGTGTGTGTATGTGTATATATATATATATATATATATATATATATATATATATAATACAATTTTCTGCAGAAATTGTTAAATTACCTGTGTGTAAAATTTGTGTGTGTGTATATATATATATATATATATATATATATATATATATATATTATTTTGTAATATTATGTGCGCCCGTCATGTCCTATTATGTACCTGATACACAATACTGAGGCAGTGTTAGTAATAAGCCCCATGTATAGGAGATAGAGAGCATCCTGTGTGTACATGCCAGATGCATCTGGGGTCCCACCATTTAGGGGAGATGTAAAGGCGTGCGATGCAGGGGCGGTGCGCACTGATCCTGTGCGCTGTGTTGCCTTATGGGGCTGTGATGTACGGTGCGCATAGATCCTGTACATATGATAAGCTTACATTGCACATTCCTGCGCACCCCTGTGTGGTTGAGAAGGAATATCCTTACAAAGAACTAAGGATCAAATAAGGGTAAGGTTACCTAAAGGTTAAAAAAGGGGCAGAAGAGGGGCCAAGTGGTTCTTACCTGCCGTCTCATTCTATGAGAGGTAATATGCGTGACGTGCGCTCAGCACATACAGTAGGCTTACGTTGCACACTTCATGCGCATCTGTGGGGACACAAAACAAAATTCACCATTGCTGGGGTTCAAATGCTGTTACAGCTGCACATCTGCGTCCTCCGTACATGCAGGTAAATGTACGATCTGTCGTTATGGGGGAGAAGCAGTATCAAAGCACGTTATGTGCATTGATACCGCATTTCCCCCATGTATTACAGCGGCGGTGCGGGCTCAGCGCCCCTGTCCATATCGGGGCAGCTAGCTAACAGATGGCACGCTGATATGAGGAGGCAATGCATGATGCTGACCATTCTGACACCTACAGCTGTCGACAGCATGCTGGGATGTGTAGTCTTACAAGCAGCTGCAGTGCAGCATTGACTTCACCTGGTGTATACAGTAATGATCCATTGCCCTATGCGGATGACATCCGATAGCTGTATAAGGTGGGCTGGAACTGTTGCTGATATGGAGGGTGATGGGACATGAAAGTCATAGTAAGTGTAATATTAGTGTTATAATGCCCGATCAGCTCTCGCTGTGTATCCCTCCGATATCACAAGGCGTTGCCTTCATACGTATCCATTGGCAGATGCTACCACAGTATATTGCATTAGAGAGATGAGGAAAACGTCAGAACCAAAGTAGTCAGAATAGAACCAGCTTAGTATTGTTGTTCCTCGTGGTCCTCTGTGTATACCTACGGGTACTCATGGTAACTGTAAGTGACGCAGAAGCTTACACACTTCCTTTTAACTTCTAAAATACTAAAATATTCTTATTGTGATGTCATCTACTCATGGAGGTCCCACCGCATGCTGCAAACTAATTAGTCATACTGCACTGTGATATTTTGTACAAGTTCCTAACTTGCTGCTCTGTCACATCATAACTATTATAAGAGTAATATTCTCCACACAGGTAAATGAATAGGAATGTTCCACAGTAGACACATAATTATTGTACACTTGGGAGGGACAAGACCTTCAGTAAAGGCCTTAAAATGAAGCACAGTTGTAGGTGGACGTGGCACGGGCGCATTTCTTCTCATAAAAGCGCAGCATGTCAACACTTCGGATTGAATTTATATCCTTGTGTGAATAAACTAAGAGTAGGTCGCATTCACCTTTCTCATTCGTGTGGTCTTCCAAATGCTGACAGTGCAGAGCAATTTGGACAATCACTCGCCAGTAGAGAGATGATCAGACCCGCTCACCCGTCTCCTGTCCTCTGTACTAGCGCTCTCCGGGTTAGGTATGTGATATATGGGCAGACCCGCTCACCCGTCTCCTGTCCTCTGTACTAGCGCTCTCCGGGTTAGATATGTGATATATGGGCAGACCCGCTCACCCGTCTCCTGTCCTCTGTACTAGCGCTCTCCAGGTTAGATATGTGATATATGGGCAGACCCGCTCACCCGTCTCCTGTCCTCTGTACTAGCGCTCTCCGGGTGATATATGGGCAGACCCGCTCACCCGTCTCCTGTCCTCTGTACTAGCGCTCTCCGGGTTAGATATGTGATATATGGGCAGACCCGCTCACCTGTCTCCTGTCCTCCGTACTAGCGCTCTCCGGGTTAGATATGTGATATATGGGCAGACCCGCTCACCCGTCTCCTGTCCTCTGTACTAGCGCTCTCCGGGAGAGATTTGTGACATGTGGGCAGACCCGCTCACCCGTCTCCTGTCCTCTGTACTAGCGCTCTCCGGGTTAGATATGTGATATATGGGCAGACCCGCTCGCCCGTCTCCTGTCCTCTGTACTAGCGCTCTCCGGGTTAGATATGTGATATATGGGCAGACCCGCTCACCCGTCTCCTGTCCTCTGTACTAGCGCTCTCCAGGAGAGATTTGTGACATGTGGGCAGACCCGCTCACCCGTCTCCTGTCCTCTGTACTAGCGCTCTCCGGGTTAGATATGTGATATATGGGCAGACCCGCTCACCCGTCTCCTGTCCTCTGTACTAGCGCTCTCCGGGTTAGATATGTGATATATGGGCAGACCCGCTCACCCGTCTCCTGTCCTCTGTACTAGCGCTCTCCGGGAGAGATTTGTGACATGTGGGCAGACCCGCTCACCCGTCTCCTGTCCTCTGTACTAGCGCTCTCCGGGTTAGATATGTGATATATGGGCAGACCCGCTCACCCGTCTCCTGTCCTCTGTACTAGCGCTCTCCAGGAGAGATTTGTGACATGTGGGCAGACCCGCTCACCCGTCTCCTGTCCTCTGTACTAGAGCTCTCCGGGTTAGATATGTGACATGTGGGCAGACCCGCTCACCCGTCTCCTGTCCTCTGTACTAGCGCTCTCCGGGTTAGATATGTGACATGTGGGCAGACCCGCTCACCCGTCTCCTGTCCTCTGTACTAGCGCTCTCCGGGTTAGATATGTGACATGTGGGCAGACCCGCTCACCCGTCTCCTGTCCTCTGTACTAGCGCTCTCCGGGTTAGATGACCCTGTCACCTATCACCTGTCGTCAGTGCTCAGTCATAGCCTGTGAGCTGTAAGTGTACCAGCATTTTCCTGATGCTATAAAACGTGGTGGAATAAGTCTTAAGCACAAGAAGGACGTCACCCTTAAGATGTGGATGTAAATGCTTTATTTCAAATTCTGAAAGTTCCCTGTTTCAGTTCTTCTGTGAGAATTGTGAAGCAGACAGTATATGTACCCTGCTTTGCTGTGTTGCACAAGGATAGAATCCATGTAAGTAGTTCTAGACCTCGTTGCTATTTAGCAGCGCAGAATAGTGTCTTCCTCCCACATGGAAGATGCACAGTCCAGTGAATGTGGGACAGGCTTCATTTTGATGAAATGCGGTGATGTGTTGATGGAACCTGCCAGGGAGCTGTTTCTGTGCTGACAGTGTAGGGAAGGCCCCGTGGCTAGTCACGTGTGTGGCCTCTCTGCACGGTGAACCTGCAAGTATGGAATGTTATCGTGAGACTGCGGAGCTCTGATATGTACTTGTTTCAGGAATTTAAATAGTCGCAATTAGACAGGGCGATTGTAATAATGCCGTTAACTACCTGCTATGAACAATCACCTAGTAGTGGCTGCCAGCACGAGTGTCAGAAGTCCTGTGGCTCAGACTTTATAGTGGGAGAAATGACCGTTCTCCAGGTCCTGGAACTGATCTCCTACATTAAGTATTCTGCTACCTGCGGATAGACTTTCAGTAACCCAGGGCTGCAAAGCATAGATTCCTGACACTTACGGCTGTATTTACGAAGCGGCGACTTGCTTTGCCCTGAATGTGAGTGCTGCTGTAGATTTTCATCTACCACCCACCGAGAAGCGGCAGCTTTTTATAGCCTTTCGCGTCTTTTTTGCCTCTTTAAACGTTGCATAAGAAATAGAAGTATAAAAGCCCCAGGCACTCACAAGGAAGTTTCTGGTAGAAGGAAGATGCGGGACTCGCGGTGAAGTGATGGCTTATTTACATCACATTGCCAGGGCTGGATAATTCCCAGAAATCAGGCTGTCCGTGCACCCAAAACTGATTGTTGATGTCACGGGATGCAGTTATTCCTTGGCCTCTAACAGGTCTGCGTACTGGACACTAATTCATAAGCTACTCCACAGCATATGTGTGATGTGGGGCGCCTGTTTTACAGACCACCTGACATCCAGCTTTGCTGCATTACTTAAATCCTCTGTTCTCCTGTTAGGATAGGCATTGAGTAGTGTCTGCTGCTTATCAATGTGTGTATATAAACGGTAAAACCATAATGGGTGTTGACATTTGCTTGGTGCAGTAACTTCGGCACCTTGCCTGCTGCGTTCCTAGGCTGCATTTTCATGAATATTGGTTCTGTGCACAGAATGCCCACCTCCTATGTGTGTGGGTCTGGGCCTGCTAAATACAGTCTTGTAGCCTGTAGTTTAAGAAGCAAACTGTGGCACTTAACCCTTGTCAGCAAATGACTGGCACCTTCCCCTGGCTGTGTGTAATGATCCTGCCAGTCCGTAGCTTTGGCTGACTAGCTCCTGAATTCAGCGTCTTGTGTTGATGTGGACGCGCACGGTCTGTATTTGGAAGGTATCTAGACCTTACAATAGTTAGCTAGTTTCACACACGCTGGTTTCACGCTGCTGTAAATAGCATTTACCACATCTGCAGACGCTTTGGCCTCTGATTAACATTGCATGCATCAGGAGGTATCAATACTGAAAATGGGAAACCAGGCAGATTAGCTAATTGGAGGGGAGAGGGGGGCTGCTTCACTTTGTGCAATGACAGTCTCACTGTTAATGTTTTATAAAGGAAATACTTCCTCCCTGCGCACGCCTTCCCGCAGGCCGCTTTAATATCCCTGTGGCTGTGAAGTGTCTGTATCTGGGGTGTATTCATTTCATGAAACCCAGTGCTGTAACCTTATGTCTCTTCTCACGTTCCCACGGTGGCTTTAATGCAGTATCCGGTCATGGCAGCTGCCAGGAGGGGAGGGCAGCCTGCTTACGTTACCCGCTCCGTCCCAGCTCTCGCAATGCATCTCAGTTTTATGGCACGTTGAACTCGTCTTGTATGTGCCAAGATCAGGCTGTTTCTTCTGCAGGTGCCAGGGATTCCTAAGTCACTTATTCCAGCGTTTTGTTTGCGAACATGCGAAGCTCTAGATTTCCCACCTGATACTCTCTTTACTCTGGCTCTGTTCTTGTTTTCCTCTGACGGACGATGGTTCGGTCCGCTAACTCTCCCCTGCGCTGCTGGTATTTTCCTCTTAACTTTGCGGTGCTTTTATATATGGTTAATGTGGAACGTCGATATATTGATCCCTCCAGCCCCCCACAACTACATTAAATAGAACAAGTGTTCCTTATGGGAATTGAAAAGCAGCCTGGCTTGTTTAGTTGGTATGATACTTTTGCTGTAGCTATGCTAAAGAAGGTTCCCCCTGTCCACGGAGGGAGAGACTACGCACAGGTCCTCTGGGTCCGTTTTGAAATCTGGTAATGTAGTTAGCTGGTCGTGTTAACGCCTGACGTCGGTCCGGTGGAAGAGGTGAAGGGCGACTTGGGTTAGGTACACACTGGGGTCGATTCAATTCAGCAACAGTTGAATAGCGCCGGGAATTAGCTCCCGACGCTATTCAATTCAGCTAAAGTTAAGTCGGAGAATGCCCGTTCTCGCTGACTTAACAGGTAGTTTTCTCTGGAGAATGAGCATTCTCTGACTTAACTACCCGCTGCGATGCTGATTCCCGACAATCCGGGGCTAAGAGAAGACTTCCCGACAATTGAGGGTACCTAGTCGCTGTATTGAATAGCGCCAGGAGCTAATTCCTGGCGCTATTCAACTGTTGCTAAATTGAATCGACCCCACTGTCCGATTTATTTTCGTGGTTTTTTTTTTGTATCCTGACTATTGGGACGATTCTTGGGCAAATCGAAAGATACGAGATTCACACAAGCAATTTTTTTTTAATAATAAGTAACTGAATTTGCATATGTCCGCCCACAAGGAGAATGGGGCACTCACGGAAAAACATGGGAAATATGTTCCGATTATAGACAATGCCCACACATGGGAAATTGAGGCTGAGACTTTGTCTTGCCTGAGCGATCCAATAAAGGAAGGCGTGTGCGACCATGATTTCTCCGGTTTATCGGCAAAACTCCTAAACACGCTATGCAGTCAAACAGGCCGAGCACACGGTTAATGGGAAGTGAGTCCAATAATTGTATAGTGTGTGCGCTTAGGTATAATCGTTGCAGGAAAGGTGTACCAGTCATGCTTGCCACTGAGCTGCCATGCTGTTATTATAAACTGCTTTGTGATGCCACCGTTACGGTTTACTCTCAGGTTTTCGTGTCCAGGCATTGCAACAATGAATTCTCACTAGCTTAAAGTAGTGTATATCTCCTTGCAGGTATAAATAGCTGCAGGTGTTGCCGTAGTGTATAATTATACCATGCGCGGCAGCAGGAGACATGTCACACAGCTTGAAAGTCGCACCTGATTGTGTTTATTACCAGTTCACTGTCACTATGTAATTACATTACTTTGCAGCGTGTCACTTGATTGTGAACTAACTTGTGATTAAAACACTTGTCAGTAATGCTGCCACCTCCTCGTTCATTGCACAGTAGACAGTAGTACAGTTGCTAGGACCCTGCATGCATCGGTTATGGTTTCCGTGCAGCCAGGGGGTTAGCAGGTAAGGCAGTGATTGACAGAAGGGGGTGTGGTTTATAGGCCCGGTTGAACTGCTTTTGCTGCCGCCGTGCTGATTGGTCAGTGTCATGTCTGGTTTATAGTAAAACATTTTGCTCTAGGAAGCAAAGCATCTTGACCTTGTCCTGACTTAACCTAACGTCAGTCTGCATTTTACAGTATGTTCTGCAGTGTATTTTCTAAGGGTTATCACTGATTTGGGAATGTGGCTTAATCTGCCCCTGCATCGTACTATCCTTTCCTTTTCAAGCGCAGGTTCTGTGTTCGACATGACTTCACACAATATATTCCTGGGAGTCCTGCAAACGTCCATCCTTACAGTGCATGTAATATTGGGGCAGATGTATTAACCTGGAGAAGGCATAAGGAAGTGATAAACCAGTGATATGTGCAAGGTGATAAAGGCACCAGCCAATCAGTTCCTAACTGTTAATTTACATAACGGAGCTGATTGGCTGGTGCCTTTATCACCTTGCACATATCACTGGTTTATCACTTCCTTATGCCTTCTCCAGGTTAATACATTTGCCCCATTGTATCTAATGCCATCTAAGCCGGGGTGTTATTTACATAGCTGGCGGTTTTCTCACTCAGCGTCCTCGTGCAGCTTGTGAGATACATTATGACTCAACCTGCTCACATCTGTCACCTGCTGACTCATTTCCCCACCGGGGATTAGATCTCTCGGAGCCTCAGCAGAGCAATGTACACAGATCAGCTATTGGGGCTGATGGCGTCAGGCGTATGTTTACCCCCCCCCCCTGTGTTACCACACCGAGAGAATCGCCAGTTTCCTGCATTGTCTGTAGCGGTTCTTTAGCACAGCCTCATAGAATCATTTATGATCATGACCAGATCCTGCTTTGTAACATAGGAGGACTGGCGACCCGGCCGTCTGTTTGTTGCGGTCATTTGATCTTTCAGAAAAGTGTCTAACGGGTAACTTTGCACTGCTGAGATGTTGTGGTGTTCCTGTCAGAGAGATGGGCTGTATGGGTGCAGTGAATGGAGATTCTGCCACAACCCTGTTTAACTTTAAAAGGGAAATATATATATTAATTTTTTTTTTTCATCCCGCAGTAGTGATTGTTTTCCCTGATGCTTTGTGATTCATCTTTCTTGTCACCATCTTGATCTATTCTCCAGCGTCTGCAGACCGCCTGCAACATCTTCTCTTTAAAAAAAAATATAATAAAAAAATCACTCTCATGCCGTGGGGGGAATCGGTTGCGGGAGAAGGGGGCCAGTCGGCGCAGCATTTAAATGCCAGCAACAGCAGCCCAACGCGCCCCCTTCACCCGGCCAATTCGAACCCCTGTTCAACCAGAAGTTCTTGCACCCCATGGGGCAGCAAGCACTTTTGAGCAAGATCCCCACTGCCCTAAAGTTCGGCAGTGTCTGGTGGATTTGCGGGGAAAATCTGTCCAGAACATAATTGAATTCCCCCTTCTGTCTCCCTCTCACGTTCTGTTTGTGTTACAGAGCACGAGAGACAAAGCGTGTGTGTGTGTCACCTTGTCTCTTGTGCCGTGTGTGTGTCGCTTTGTCTCGCGCGCGCTGTGTGTCGCTTTGTCTCGCGCGCGCTGTGTGTGTGTGTCGCTTTGTCTCGCGCGCGCTGTGTGTGTCGCTTTGTCTCGCGCGCGCTGTGTGTGTGTCGCTTTGTCTCGCGCGCGCTGTGTGTGTGTCGCTTTGTCTCGCGCGCGCTGTGTGTGTGTCGCTTTGTCTCGCGCGCGCTGTGTGTGTCGCTTTGTCTCGCGCGCGCTGTGTGTGTCGCTTTGTCTCGCGCGCGCTGTGTGTGTCGCTTTGTCTCGTGCGCGCTGTGTGTGTCGCTTTGTCTCGCGCGCGCTGTGTGTGTGTCGCTTTGTCTCGCGCGCGCTGTGTGTGTGTCGCTTTGTCTCGCGCGCGCTGTGTGTGTGTCGCTTTGTCTCGCGCGCGCTGTGTGTGTGTGTCGCTTTGTCTCGCGCGCGCTGTGTGTGTCGCTTTGTCTCGCGCGCGCTGTGTGTGTGTCGCTTTGTCTCGCGCGCGCGCGCTGTGTGTCGCTTTGTCTCGCGCGCGCGCTGTGTGTCGCTTTGTCTCGCGCGCGCGCTGTGTGTCGCTTTGTCTCGCGCGCGCGCTGTGTGTCGCTTTGTCTCGCGCGCGCGCTGTGTGTCGCTTTGTCTCGCGCGCGCGCTGTGTGTCGCTTTGTCTCGCGCGCGCGCTGTGTGTCGCTTTGTCTCGCGCGCGCGCTGTGTGTCGCTTTGTCTCGCGCGCGCGCTGTGTGTCGCTTTGTCTCGCGCGCGCTGTGTGTCGCTTTGTCTCGCGCGCGCGCTGTGTGTCGCTTTGTCTCGCGCGCGCGCTGTGTGTCGCTTTGTCTCGCGCGCGCGCTGTGTGTCGCTTTGTCGCGCGCGCGCTGTGTGTCGCTTTGTCGCGCGCGCGCGCTGTGTCGCTTTGTCTCGCGCGCGCTGTGTGTCGCTTTGTCTCGCGCGCGCGCTGTGTCGCTTTGTCTCGCGCGCGCGCTGTGTGTCGCTTTGTCTCGCGCGCGCGCTGTGTGTCGCTTTGTCTCGCGCGCGCGCTGTGTGTCGCTTTGTCTCGCGCGCGCGCGCGCTGTGTGTCGCTTTGTCTCGCGCGCGCGCGCTGTGTGTCGCTTTGTCTCGCGCGCGCGCTGTGTGTCGCTTTGTCTCGCGCGCGCGCTGTGTGTCGCTTTGTCTCGCGCGCGCGCTGTGTGTCGCTTTGTCTCGCGCGCGCGCTGTGTGTCGCTTTGTCTCGCGCGCGCGCTGTGTGTCGCTTTGTCTCGCGCGCGCGCTGTGTGTCGCTTTGTCTCGCGCGCGCGCTGTGTGTCGCTTTGTCTCGCGCGCGCGCTGTGTGTCGCTTTGTCTCGCGCGCGCGCTGTGTGTCGCTTTGTCTCGCGCGCTGTGTGTCGCTTTGTCTCGCGCGCGCGCTGTGTGTCGCTTTGTCTCGCGCGCGCGCGCTGTGTGTCGCTTTGTCTCGCGCGCGCGCGCTGTGTGTCGCTTTGTCTCGCGCGCGCGCGCTGTGTGTCGCTTTGTCTCGCGCGCGCGCGCTGTGTGTCGCTTTGTCTCGCGCGCGCGCGCTGTGTGTCGCTTTGTCTCGCGCGCGCGCGCTGTGTGTCGCTTTGTCTCGCGCGCGCGCGCTGTGTGTCGCTTTGTCTCGCGCGCGCGCGCTGTGTGTCGCTTTGTCTCGCGCGCGCGCGCTGTGTGTCGCTTTGTCTCGCGCGCGCGCTGTGTGTCGCTTTGTCTCGCGCGCGCGCGCTGTGTGTCGCTTTGTCTCGCGCGCGCGCGCGCTGTGTGTCGCTTTGTCTCGCGCGCGCGCGCGCTGTGTGTCGCTTTGTCTCGCGCGCGCGCGCGCTGTGTGTCGCTTTGTCTCGCGCGCGCGCGCGCTGTGTGTCGCTTTGTCTCGCGCGCGCGCGCGCTGTGTGTCGCTTTGTCTCGCGCGCGCGCGCTGTGTGTCGCTTTGTCTCGCGCGCGCGCTGTGTGTCGCTTTGTCTCGCGCGCGCGCGCTGTGTGTCGCTTTGTCTCGCGCGCGCGCGCTGTGTGTCGCTTTGTCTCGCGCGCGCTGTGTGTCGCTTTGTCTCGCGCGCGCTGTGTGTCGCTTTGTCTCGCGCGCGCTGTGTGTCGCTTTGTCTCGCGCGCGCTGTGTGTCGCTTTGTCTCGCGCGCGCTGTGTGTCGCTTTGTCTCGCGCGCGCTGTGTGTCGCTTTGTCTCGCGCGCGCTGTGTGTCGCTTTGTCTCGCGCGCGCTGTGTGTCGCTTTGTCTCGCGCGCGCTGTGTGTCGCTTTGTCTCGCGCGCGCGCGCTGTGTGTCGCTTTGTCTCGCGCGCGCGCGCTGTGTGTCGCTTTGTCTCGCGCGCGCGCGCTGTGTGTCGCTTTGTCTCGCGCGCGCGCTGTGTGTGTGTCGCTTTGTCTCGCGCGCGCGCGCTGTGTGTCGCTTTGTCGCGCGCGCTGTGTGTGTGTCGCTTTGTCTCGCGCGCGCGCTGTGTGTGTGTCGCTTTGTCTCGCGCGCGCGCTGTGTGTGTGTCGCTTTGTCTCGCGCGCGCGCTGTGTGTGTGTCGCTTTGTCTCGCGCGCGCGCTGTGTGTGTGTCGCTTTGTCTCGCGTGCTGTGTGTGTGTCGCTTTGTGTCTCGCGCGCTGTGTGTGTGTCGCTTTGTGTCTCGCGCGCTGTGTGTGTGTCTCTCTGTCTCGCGCGCGCTGTGTGTGGCGCTTTGTCTCGCGCGCGCTGTGTGTGGCGCTTTGTCTCGCGCGCTCTGTGTGTGTGGCGCTTTGTCTCGCGCGCTCTGTGTGTGTGGCGCTTTGTCTCGCGCGCTCTGTGTGTGTGGCGCTTTGTCTCGCGCGCTCTGTATGTGTGTGGCGCTTTGTCTCGCGCGCGCGCTGTGTGTGTCTCTTGCGCGATGTGTGTGGCGCTTTGTCTCGCGCGCTCTGTATGTGTGTGGCGCTTTGTCTCACGCGCGATGGGTGAAGTCAAGCTTTTGCAAACAAATTGTTCTCTCAATTCACTCACTCTGTCACTTTTTTGTTTTTGTTTTATTCCTTAGCTCCTATGTGTATAAATATATAAATGTTTGACTTAAGGTTTTGTCTCTTTGTTCTATTTTATTCCCCTTTCTCCAGTACATGCCAGTATTTACTGCTACTAAGCAACGTGACCAGAAGTCTTCCATGATTTGAAAGCCAGTGGGGAATTGCACACTTGACATGAAGATGGAGGCGGTTGGCAAGGATGAACAGCTTCTAGACTCTGAAGTGCCTCCTCATGTCACCCAACAGACAGCGGACTCTCAGGCTGAAGATGGAGCACTAGACATTCAGCCGCCATCCCTGAAAGATGATGCACAAGATGTCCCGGACTCTTCAGGGTTGTCCTCCATGCCTTGCCTGCTAATGGAACTGAGAAGGGACTCTTCGGAGTCCCAGCTTGCGTCTACTGAAAGCGACAAGCCCATGGCTGGCCGGGTGTACGAGAGTGACTCTTCCAACCACTGCATGCTCTCCCCTTCTTCCAGCGGACACTTGGCCGACTCTGACACATTGTCTTCCGCAGAAGAGAACGAGCCACGACGCACCGAAGCAATAACCGAAGGCTGCGACGCTGCCGGCCAAGGAGCTGCCATAGCACGCAAGTCTCGGAGATCCCGGTCGGAGAGCGAAACATCCACTATGGCTGCCAAGAAAAACCGTCAGTCCAGCGACAAGCAAAACGGTAGAGTTACCAAGATCAAAGGTCACAGAAGCCAAAAGCACAAAGAGAGAATTCGGCTATTAAGGCAGAAGAGAGAGGCGGCCGCACGCAAGAAGTACAACTTGCTGCAGGACAGTAGTACGAGCGACAGCGATCTTACCTGCGACTCGAGTACAAGCTCCTCAGACGATGATGAGGAGGTTTCAGGGAGCAGTAAGACAATCACAGCCGAGATTCCAGGTAAAAATATATCCTTGGCCTAATGTGTTATTTAACTAGCGGCATGGAAAGCCGGCTGCGTTAGGCGACGTAGGCAGAAGTAGCTAATATTCTAACCTATTACTGCATGGTGCTTGGTGTTCTGTTGATGCCTATTCTAATGTGATAGGTTATTTCTGAGAACGAGCCTTCATATAACTATCTTGCTGTATAAAGAAGCAGACTGTAGATATGTTAATATTACCAAAGACCTATGATGATATGCAGTGTTTTTGTTTCATTTTATTAGACATTTGCAGATTTTTCTTTTTTTTTTCTTTGTTTAATTGTCCCAGTTTGCTCAGGTAGCGACTTGCATCTCTCGTCTGCAAGCCCAAGGCGTGTTTACTTCATTGTCTCGCACAGGAAGCTGTCGCTTTACTACAAATCCCTTTTATAGGCTGACCGTAAGCAGAGTAAATGTTTCAGGGATTTTCCACATGAACTGATTACTTTGCTGCCTCAACCACTTTGCATCCACATAGTAAATTGCTGTCTTGCCTTGAGGGACGTGTGTCTCCCTGGCTACACAATCGCTCACCGGATTCCTGGCTTGTTACTGCCCGGGTCGGCTGCTATGGGTGGGCGAGCCGTGTCACTTGTAGGCGTTTTTAGATGTCTCTTGGAGAGGTATACATTACTCTGTCTTGTCCTGCGTGTCCACTAAACCCCAACTCGCCCAGAAGTCTGTGATTGGGCTTTTTATAAACTCACTGACAAGTAGGAGAGTGTTATAATTGCCTTTACCTTTCCTGATACAAACCTACAAAGTACAATGTCTATGCAGGTCATATCACGGGATCTCCCATTCTATTTATGGGGGCAGAAAGCCGCACCGAGACCACTTTGACACCAATTGATCTATTTATGAGCACTTCAGTTATTTAAGTTATCTGGTTTAGCTCCGAATTATACAAACGTCTTTACTGCCTTTACAGGGGGCGTATAATGACTGAATTCTCATGATATAACGCCCTTAATGAATAAGCATTGGGTGAACCGCTACCAAGCTAGCCCTGCACCCAATGAGCCATAAATTGCACCTATAAATGTCCTTTTATGAGACAGTAGTTGGCTATAATCTGACACTACTCCATTGTTAATGACCATTCCGAGTCTGCTGTTCTCCTTATACTACCAGGAAAGGTGAAGCCGGCGGGACGACAAGCTATACATGGACCCAGCCTTTCTATAGCAGGAATCTAGGCCCGGAAGAGCAGCTGGGAGCCGTCCTCCTATTCTCCAGTAAAGCAGCCATTGTCCCAGCCAGGCATAGCACAGACGCCATCGTCCGCGTATCCTGAAGCTAATATGAAGTGGCTTGTTAAAATGCAAGGCGCTTCTTAATAGAATATAATCTTGTATGGACTGCAGTTTTAAATTGATCAAGAGGAAGCTATTTTTTTTTCTTCTGTATTTGTTGTAACAGCCCCCATTCCCCACACACAAAAAATTGCACATTTTTTATTTTATTTGTCAATTTTTATCTCAAATGCAGGATATTTACAATTAATTTCCTTTCTCCGTTACTCCTGAATGCACTGTTAGCCGTGCACTTAAATTATATTATTACAAAGATGTGAGTCACTGGACTATCCATTAAATATATTTTTAGTGCTTTTGTTTTGTTTTTGTTTTTTTTAATCTAGAGACCGTCCCGGGACAATAGCAAAAGTCTCTGCCACTAATACATTGTCAAGGAATGGAAGCCTTAAAACATAAGGGGGTGTATTTTTATCAATTTCAAATTGGTGAAAATCGATCGTATCAATATTGTGTTTCAGGGGTTGAAACGCATATTTACTAAAAGATGATTTTATAATTAGTGAATGTGTGTTTTAGCCCTGGAGGTAAAATATCGATTTTAGATTGTAATAGATGAAAATCGGGCTTTAGTTAATATACCGCAAAGTGCTTTACAAAGAGCAAGTAATTGTATGTACAGATGTGTCCTCGTACACCCAGCCTCAATACGCCATGCACCGTGAGATGCCTGGCGTTACTGAGCAGGTGATGTCGCCTGTCGGATCAGCATGCGGGGCTGACGGTGCGAGGAAGCGTGCATAGTCATCAACATAGTGCGTATTCACTGGATGATTTTATTGATGTGTCGTTCCGATCTGTGAATTGGCCACATCGTTAATGTCCTCTAGAGTACCCATCTTTAGACTGTGGGGCTTTTTACATTCATAAGCCGCCTGTCCTTGTAATATTAAGCAATAGATCATGGAGAGTGCTATCAAAGCAAAATGTATATCACACGTCCTTAAAATATATATTTAATTAGTATTTTATAAGACACTTATTGTTTACATCGGCTATGCAAAATTGTGTATAGTTGGCTCATATGGCTTTTATGTTCTGTTTCATAGTTGGAATAACTATCACTGCGGTGTCATCTCTAGACTCCTACCAAAAAAAGACACTGTAAATGTCTTGTGTAGTTTCTAGTCATCCGATACTAGTGTATAAAAGCCAAGCCTGGCCCATTGTGTGACGGAGTGAGAGATACAGTAGCTGCTGTGAACGGTCCCTGTAGAAATGGATCTGCGATCAGTGTATCAGTCTGAACACCCAGCGTGGGGCCAGAAAGTATCCAGACTATAGATCTACATTAAAAAGGTCTACAGTCAGTAGGTCGACCACTACTGGTAGACACATTAGGTCGACGGGTAATTGGTAGAGCGTTCAAAGGGTCGACATGAAAATAGTCGACACATCGTAGACACAAGGGTTTCTTGGGGGGAGGCTTTTTTAAATTCTTTTCGACTTTTTCTTACTTTACTATCCATGTGGACTACGATTGCAAATGGTAACCTGGGCCGAGCGCACCGGATCACTAATGGGGCTAGTTTGTGGCAGAAAAGTGCCGAAACACCTCAAAAACAATTGTCGACCTTTTCTACTGTCGGCTATTAGTGGTCGACCTATTGACTGTAGACCTTTTTTTATTGTAGATCTAATAATCCACACCCATGCCAGAACATTATTCTTACATGTTATAATACATCACAGGTCTTTGTCCTCTGCCCAGGACATAAAGTGCTTTTTACATTGTGTTTATACCATGTATTTAGTTAGGATCAGCAGCTTTTTCTATTTAGTCCTCTGGTCCTTGTCTATATGGTCCCAAATTTGAAGTGAGGAAAGTTAGATTAATCTATAGCTAATCACGTCATACTAATTTTCAGCAGCACATGGTATTTCAGTAGCGGCAGTGACCTGTCCACTTGTGTGTCAGTGAGGGCAATACTGCATGTGACATGATATGAGGAATGGAGGCAGCAGGAAGCCACATACTGAGAGTAATATAGTGGATAGAGCAGGGTCCCCAGCAGCACAGAGTATATCAGGAGATGGTTGATGTATTAGTGAGAACCAGGCTGTATGTAACAGGGGCAGTGACATAATGTGAGGAGGGGAATGGAGGCAGCAGCCACAGACTGAGAGTTATATAGTGGAAGGAGCAGGATCTCCAGCAGCACAGAGTATATCAGGAGATGGTTGATGTATTAGTGAGAACCAGGCTGTATGTGACAGGGGCAGTGACATAATGTGAGGAGGGGAATGGAGGCAGCAGGAAGCCACAGACTGAGAGTTATATAGTGGAAGGAGCAGGATCTCCAGCAGCACAGAGTATATCAGGAGATGAGTGATGTGGTAGTGAGGACAGGGCTGCATGGGGCAGTGACATGATGTGAGGAGGGGAATAGAGGCAGCAGGAAGCCACATACTGAGAGTTATATAGTGGGAGGAGCAGAGTCCCCAGCAGCACAGAGTATATCAGGGGATGAGTGATGTGTCAGTGAGGACAGGGCTGCACGTGACAGGGGCAGTGACATGATGTGAGGAGGGGAATGGAGGCAGCAGGAAGCCACAGACTGAGAGTAATATAGTGGATAGAGCAGGGTCCCCAGCAGCACAGAGTATATCAGGAGATGAGGGATGTGTCTGTGAGGACAGGGCTGCATGTGACAGGGGCAGTGACATGATGTGAGGAGGGGAATGGAGGCAGCAGGAAGCAACAGACTGAGAGTTATATAGTGGGAGGAGCAGGGTCCCCAGCAGCACAGAGTATATCAGGAGATGAGGGATGTGTCAGTGAGGACAGGGCTACATGTGACAGGGACAGTGACATGATGTGAGGAGGGGAATGGAGGCAACAGGAAGCCACAGACTGAGGGTTATATAGTGGGAGGAGCAGTGTCCCCAGCAGTACAGAGTATATCAGGAGAGGAGTGATGTGTCAGTGAGGACAGGGCTGTATGTGACAGGGGCAGTGACATGATGTGAGGAGGGGAATGGAGGCAGCAGGAAGCCACAGACTGAGAGTTATATAGTGGGAGGAGCAGAATCCCCCAGCAGCACAGAGTATATCAGGAGACGAGTGATGTGACAGTGAGGACAGGGCTGCATGTGACAGGGGCAGTGACATGATGTGAGGAGGGGAATGGAAGCAGCAGGTAGTCACAGACTGAGAGTTATATAGTGGGAGGAGCAGTGTCCCCAGCAGCACAGAGTATATCAGGAGATGAGTGATGTGTCAGTGAGGACAGGGCTGCATGTGAGAGACAGACTGTAAATGACAGGTTCCATGGCAGTGGTGTGAGGCTCCGATACAATTGCTACATGCTCTAATATACAGTCAATACAGCAACATGCCTGTGTTTATTCATATGCACTATCCCTTTCCTCACCGTGGTATAGATAAAAATATGACCTGACATTTTATCCTCTGCAACTGATCTTTAAGGTCGGGAAATCGGTTGTATTTTTGCGCAGCTCGTTGGGAGATATAGTATTGTTTGGGCCGATGGCGCAAGTTACTAGACACCCATTAGCCTAACTTGGGGTGGATTTCTGCCAGCCACCCCAGGTGCGAGTAGAAATAATGGATATCTATTGGCACAAACAATTGAACAACTACTATTCGTTTATAGTGTTCCTTCTAGGATGAGGCAGGGGCATGGCCATTCAAATTAGGGGGTGTGGCCACGTCCCCGTCATTTTAGTGGGCGGTGCGGCCCACAGACGCTACTATAGAGGGCGTCTGTGGCCGTCAACGTCACTTTTGAGGGCGTGCCCAGCACCTCCGTCGGTGCTGGGCTTTCCCCAGCTCTCTCCCAATGCGTGAATGGATGACGCGCGCATGCGCACGGCATCTTTACATGCTGGGAGGGCAGGAAGCGGGCGGCTGTTCTAGCAGGGTGCCGCAGAAGGGGCAGGGCGGCTTTTGCATTCTAAAACAACCTAGAGTGAACACTAAGTTTAGACTGGAGCTGTGGCTGCATTAAAATAATTGAAATCCCCCCCAAGATTATATATTATATGAATCTGAAGAAAGAGTTGCATTGCTCTGAGAACATCACAACGGAACCGAGGGGACTGCTTGGAGGAAGTATCCTAACGTCTCCCAGCTAAACTCTATCGCCATGGTGCAGGACTCAGGAATGCATGAGCCGATTGGAAAGGCATCCGAAGAATTAATCTGCCAGCCAACCTTTATATGTAACATTATACAATATTAGAGAACGGTTATTAACATTTGTCTGTGTGTGGAGGGGAAAAGAGGCAGTGCGTGTATGTATGTGTATATGTGTGTATATATATATATATATATATATATATGTATATGTATGTGTGTATATATATATATATATATATATATATATATATATATATATATATATATATATGTATGTATGTGTATATGTATGTGTGTGTTATGGATGCTGGGGGTCAGCGAGAATCCAACAGGGGCTAGGTAAGTTTACTTACCTGAACCCCCCCCCCCCAGTGTTCTTCCTCAATTTTTTTTCTAGCCGGATGGCATCAAGAAGTAGCCGGGTGGGGGTCTTCGCAATAATAAAGTGCTTAAATCTTGACCTAATACTTAATATTATACTTGGCTCTGCACAATTAGTTTGTCACAGACACATTTACTGCCCTGGCATAGAATGCAGCACCCAGATAATGACACCACTAGTTGGCACCACAGAATGCTAAACAGCTCGCATAGTAGATGATGCCCCCACAGATACTAAACAGCTCCCGAATGATGCCCTAACTTTCTGGCTCCACATAGTTGTTGTGTGGTTTTTTTTTTAAATCTCCCAGCGTATACTATCCAGAACAGAGACACTGATACTGTGTTCACTGCTGCTCAGTCAGGCGCCTGTTCCCACCTAAAAAGCGCACCCTTGCTTTTAGTCAGGGGGGAGGGAACGCAGCCCTTACTCTGCACTGTGCACCTGCAGCCCACAACACTACACTGACCGTGCAGCCAAAGGAGTCCGTCCCCTGACACCCGGCACTCTCACCAAATTAGACCTGGTTGAAGGTGGGCACGGATTCCGGGTGGAGCGCCTGATGGGAAGATCATGCGACACTGACGTCGGCGTAGCTCGGCCGTGTCACAGTCGCATGATCTTCCCATTGGGCGGTACATCCGAAATCCGGGTGTGGTTCGTTTTATCGACAGTGTTTAGGTCGACCACTATAGGTTGACAGTCACTAGGTCGACATGGATGGAAGGTCGACAGGGTTTCTAGGTCGACAAGTGCTAGGTCGACAGGTCTAAAGGTCGACATGAGGATTTTTTTTTTTTTTTGTCGTTTTCTTCGTAAAGTGACCGGGATCCCAAATTAGTGCACCGCGTCCCCTCGCATGGCTCGCTTCGCTCGCCATGCTTCGGGCATGGTGCTACCGCTTCGCTCGGCACACTTTACCGTTCCAATCGTAGTCCACGTGGATCGTTAAGTATGAAGAAATCCAAAAAATAAAATAAAATGTGAAAAACTCATGTCGACCTTTAGACCTGTCGACCTAGCACATGTCGACCTAGAAACCCTGTCGACCTTCCATCCATGTCGACCTAGTGACTGTCGACCTATAGTGGTCGACCTAAACATTGTCGACCTAGACACTTGATCTTCAGACCGGATCCCCCGAAATCCGCATCTGCCTGCTACAAGGACGAATTGGTGAGAGTGCCGTGTGGCATGGCGTCTCTTGCGGGGAGGACTGCCCGAAACTTTAAACCTGGGGAGAACACTGCCTCCCTTACCCTCCATGGTAGTGCCTAAACATAACCTTCCCTCCCTGTAACCTAACCCCGACCCACCCCAGGTGTGCCCAGACCTAACCATCCCCCTACCAGCAGCCTAACCCTCCCGGGGGTGCCTAAACCAAAACCTGGCCAAGATCCAACTGGACCACCTTGCGTTTCTTTCATCCCAATCAGTGCAGGGGTGTCCAAATTCATAACCAGACAAACAGATAGAGCAATGAATTTTATGGAAAATATATATATCTCTATCACTAAGGTGCGGCACTCCAGAATATTGTAATGAAGAAAACCGCACATCCAGTGTAATAGCAACGTTTCAATCTTAATCAAAGATTGTCATCAGGATACATCAAACAAGTAAATAAGCTCAACTCACCCATGTACCCAGCGCCAAGTGAATGCAGGATTGCCATTCGCGCCGGAATCCCTGCAGCATCCCGCACAGATGATGTCATCGCGCATAGACACGATGCACGTCCACCTCAATTGTGTACTGTCACCATGGCAACGGGATACCCGATGCTGCACTGAGATATCATTGCACATCGCAACTTAAGCCATTAGCATATCTGTAATAGGCGCAGTGTAACCAATAATAGACAATAGAAGACTGACGCAAATCCACATAAGGAATAATAGTGAATACCGCAGGATTGATAGGTAGAAATATACAAAACATTAAAAACATGATAAAGCATATCATTAAGCCCTCTCGGATGGATTACCTCCAAACGATGTGTCCACTCAGTTTCACGTTTCATTAATAGTGCATCCCGACCACCTCCTCTTTTAAGGGATGGTATATGATTGATCATGCGATAGCGTAAACTAGGTAAATTGTGGCGTGCTTGAAGGAAATGGCGTGCCAGTATGTCTTCTTGGATATATATACCTTACCTGTGAGGGCACCAACCAGGATAAGGTTATGCCGACATGGGGTGCCGGTCCAACAGCCGTATGTCTGTGTCTCTCTCTCGATTTATTTATTGTCCTGGGTCTCGAAAGGGGTGGATTTTTAGTTAAAACCCTCACAGTATTATAAGTTGGATAATGAAGGGTGTACCAAATTTGGTCCAGATCATCAAGCCATGTAAGAGCCTGTGTAGAGCGAGCATACATACATATATGGGTTCGGTATGTGTTACCACTACACGCAATGCCGAATTTCAGTATACCGTCATTGGCTTCCCGGCCTGTAGAATGCCGGCAGGGGGGTGAGCGCAATGAACCCCCTAGCGGGCTCGGCGGCGAGCGCAGGTCCTATTCTCCCTCTATGGAAATCAAGCCCAATGAATTAACATTTAAAAGCACCAGTACTAATAATGACTTACCTGTAAATTGTAAGTACAGCCTGAAGGTGGGTACACACTAGAGCTACGGGGATTCGTTCTGACGTCGGAACAAATCCCCGTCAGCCCTAGATTGTGTACACACTGGGCCGATGCTAATGAAGGGTGGAGCAAACATGTTCCGTCCCCCAATAGGATAATACAGGGCAATAGCGGCAACGCTTTGTTTTATGTGCAGCACGTAAAACCAAGCGTCCATCGCTAGCGGCTGCAGGAGCGCGCAATCATGCATACACACTAAGCGATGTAGGCAAAATGTCGATACAAAATGGTATTTCGGGCCAACATCGTTCTAGTGTGTACCCAGCTTGAGAGTTCAATAATAGTTACACCCGACCTTACAGTCCACTGTGGTTCCAGCTTCTTCTCAACACATTATAGTGGGTTTCTTAGAGTTGTTCCAACTGTTCAACTAACACTGACCGGTCATCTGAAGTATCGAGTTACCTTATTTACAGTTGGCCATGTCTATGGACAAACCATGGGGGGGGGGTTTCATAAATTGAGTTACAGATGGGTCCACGGTTATCTTGAATAGTTTTCTGAGCCTAGGCACAACATGCCTTATTAGCATAAACCCTTCATCTATTGTTCTCGGTTGCAATACAATACAGAGAACAATACAGCAGGGGATTAAGGGGGTAATTCCAAGTTGATCGCAGCAGGAATTTTTTTTAGCAGTTGGGCAAAACCATGTTCACTGCAGGGGAGGCAGATATAACATGTGCAGAGAGAGAGAGAGATTTGGGTGAGGTGTGTTCAATCTGCAAACTAAATTGCAGTGTAAAAATAAAGCAGCCAGTATTTACCCTGCACAGAAACAAAATAACCCACCCAAATCTTACACTCTCTGCAAATGCTATATCTGCCCCCCCCCCCCCCCCCCCCCTCCTGCAGTGCACATGGCACATGGTTTTGCCCAACTGCTAAAAAATTTCCTGCTGCGGTCAACTTGGAATTACCCCCTAAGTACGACTGGCCAGTCTCAATTAATCCTATTAAAGGTCAAGATAAATGTGGACCCATCTGTAATTATTCCCTCGTTTGGGCAAGCTTTAGTGCAGTTGGACAATGACAGCGCTTGGTCACATTTTTCCAGTTCTGTGACTTACAAAAGCCGATGTTTTCGGTAATATTTTGCGCAACAAAACTTAATATACTGCTGAAAAGTGTGCAAACAGACGAGCACCCCACACATCCAAAATATATAGACACAAAGAAGATTTTTGCACACAAACTACAGCGTTTATCAAGTAACAATTGACAATATGTACATATCAATGAACATATAAGTACATATAAGGATTCACCCTTAAAATGAAGTACAGTCCTCAATGAAATGAAGAGATTTTTTTAGGTGATCTTTTCCTCCGAGCACCGGACACCAAAGGACTTTGAATGAACCTGAAAGATAAGTGTCTCCTCTCCCCAGTATAAATGAGGGAGGTGGGAGGCACTAAAGGACACAGACCATAGTGTAGTAGTATTTAAAACCACACAAGTTTAATTCCACCGATTAAACTTACAATATAAAAGAATTTGTACAGCACATAAGAACAATCTTCATAAGACAACACGGCTTTTATCACCAGACCGGATTCCTGAAGCCACAGATGGTAAGTGGATGGCTTATCAGGCTTTCCGGATGCCAGATTTCACAACAGGATCGTCCCCAAAGTGATGAGAATGTCCGTGTGCCCCAGAGTACATAAAACGTTGGAGCCACGCTTAACGCGTATCGGACATACAGTCCTTCCTCAGAAGCGCTTCTGAGGAAGGACTGTATGTCCGATACGCGTTAAGCGTCCGGTGCTCGGAGGAAAAGATCACCTAAAAAAAATCTCTTCATTTCACTGAGGACTGTACTTCATTTTAAGGGAGAATCCTTATATGTACTTCTATGTTCATTGATGTGTACATATTATCAATTGGTTCTTGATAAGCGCTGCAGTTCTGTGACTTCTCAAACTTCTTAACTTCCAATATGGCTCATTTGTGGGCAACTGAAGTGCTCATGCGCAGAGGCGGATTGGCCATAGGGTTTACAGGGAAGATTCCCGGTGGGCCGACGCACCTATGGGGCCTGTTTTGTTTGAGGACATTTGGTCCTTTTTATAGACATAATGAATAAGATGCAAAATAATTTGTATATATGAAAATTACTTTGCCACTTAGCCCAGTGGTTTCCAAACTGTTTTGAATCACGGCGCCCTAGAATATCAGAATTTTTTTTCACGGCACCCCTAGGCCAAAAATGTCTTATTGAGAAATTTAGAAATAAATATTACATTAAGTAGATCACGTTTATATGTCAACCTTAGGGTCAGTTGTGTGGTGAGGGACAAGATTTGCTTCTGTTTGGCCACATATTTTATGACTGGCAGCCACCAGCACTGGTTTTGCCTATTTATATTGACCATGAATAATTTGAATGGGTCCTGGACCACCAACCCAGGGCACCCCTGCAAGTGTCCAGAGGCACCCCAGGGAGCCACGGCACACAGTTTGGGAACCTCTGACTTAGCTTGTGATTGCAGATGATCTAGTGTATGCTCTGTCTGCCTGCTTGGCTGACACACAAGATTGAGTGAATAGTGATTGGGATATGGTTGGTGTAATAAGCAAGAAAATATATATTTCTCTGACGTCCTAGTGGATGCTGGGAACTCCGTAAGGACCATGGGGAATAGCGGGCTCCGAAGGAGGCTGGGCACTCTAGAAAGATTTATGACTACCTGGTGTGCACTGGCTCCTCCCACTATGACCCTCCTCCAAGCCTCCGTTAGATTTTGTGCCCGGCCGAGGTTGGATGCACACTAGGGGCTCTCCTGAGCCTTTAGAAAGAAAGTATAGAAATTAGGTTTTTTATTTTCAGTGAGACCTGCTGGCAACAGGATCACTGCAGCGAGGGACTAAGGGGAGAAGAAGCGAACCTGCCTGCTTGCAGCCAGCTTGGGCTTCTTAGGCTACTGGACACCATTAGCTCCAGAGGGATCGACCGCAGGCCCAGTCCTTGGTGTTCGGTCCCGGAGCCGCGCCGCCGTCCCCCTTACAGAGCCAGAAGCAAGAAGAGGTCCGGAAAATCGGCGGCAGAAGACATCAGTCTTCACCAAGGTAGCGCACAGCACTGCAGCTGTGCGCCATTGCTCCTCATACACACTTCACACTCCGGTCACTGAGGGTGCAGGGCGCTAGGGGGGGGCGCCCTGAGCAGCAATAAAAACACCTTGGCTGGCAAAAATACCACAATATATAGCCCCAGAGGCTATATATGTGGAAAATACCCCTGCCAGAATATAGGAAAAAGCGGGAGAATAGTCCGCGGAAAAGGGGCGGAGCTATCTCCTTCAGCACACTGGCGCCATTTTCCCTCACAGCTCCGCTGGAAGGAAGCTCCCTGGCTCTCCCCTGCAGTCTACACTACAGAAAAGGGTAAAAAAGAGAGGGGGTCACTAAATTTAGGCGCAGTATACATTTTTATAGAAAAAGCAGCTATAGGGGACATAACTCAGTTAGTCCCTGCATTATATAGCGCTCTGGTGTGTGCTGGCATACTCTCACTCTGTCCCCCCAAAGGGCTTTTGTGGGTCCTGTCCTCTGTAGAGCATTCCCTGTGTGTGTGCGGTGTGTCGGTACGGCGGTGTCGACATGTTTGATGAGGATAATGATGTGGAGACGGAGCAGATGCCTTTAGAAGGGATGTCACCCCCTGCGGGGCCGACACCAGAGTGGATGAGCTTATGGAAAGAAATAAGTGCACGTATAGACTCCTTGCATAAGAAATTTGACGACATGCCAAATGTGGGACAGCCGACTTCTCAGCTCGTGCCTGTCCAGGCGTCTCAAAGGTCATCAGGGGCTCTGAAACGCCCGCTACCTCAGATCGCAGACGCAGATGTCGACACTGATACTGACACCAGTGTCGACGACGATGAGTCTAACCTGATGCCCACTAAGGCCATTCACTGCATGATTGAGGCAATGAAAGAGGTGTTACACATTTCTGATATAAATACAGGTACCACTAAAAAGGGTATTATGTTTGGGGAGAAAAAACTACCCGTAGTTTTTCCCCCATCAGATGAATTAAATGAAGTGTGTGAAGAAGCGTGGCCTTTCCCTGATAAAAAATTGGTAATTCCTAAGAAGGTACTAATGGCGTTCCCTTTCCCGCCAGAGGATAGGTCACGTTGGGAAACACCTCCTAGGGTGGATAAAGCGCTCACACGTTTGTCTAAAAAGGTGGCACTACCGTCTCCGGGTACGGCTGCCCTCAAGGAACCTGCTGATAGAAAGCAGGAGGCGATCCTGAAGTCTGTATACACACACTCAGGCATTATACTTAGGCCAGCTATTGCGTCAGCATGGATGTGCAGTGCTGCCGCTGCGTGGTCAGAAAATATTGACACACTAGACAGAGACACGATTCTGCTAACCATAGACCATATCAAAGACTCAGTCTTATATATGAGAGATGCACAGAGGGAAATCTGCCGGCTGGCATCTAAAGTAAGTGCATTGTCCATTTCTGCTAGGAGAGGCTTATGGACTCGCCAGTGGACAGGAGATGCAGATTCTAAAAGGCACATGGAAGTTTTGCCTTACAAGGGTGAGGAATTATTTGGGGATGGTCTCTCGGACCTAGTTTCCACAGCAACGTCTGGGAAGTCAGCATTTTTACCCCATGTCCCCTCACAGCCTAAGAAGGCGCCGTTTTATCAGGTTCAGTCCTTTCGGACCCAGAAAAACAAGCGTGGAAAAGGCGGGTCTTTTCTGTCCAGAGGCAGAGGTAGGGGAAAAAGGCTGCAACAAACAGCAGGTTCCCAGGAACAAAAGTCCTCCCCCGCTTCTTCTTCCAAGTCCACCGCATGACGGTGGGGCTCCACAGGCGGAGCCAGGTACGGTGGGGGGCCGCCTCAAGGATTTCAGCGATCAGTGGGCTCGCTCACCGGTAGATCCCTGGATCCTTCAAATAGTATCTCAGGGGTACAAACTGGAATTCGAGGCGTCTCCACCCCACCGGTTCCTAAAATCTGCCTTGCCGATTGCTCCCTCAGACAGGGAGGCGGTGCTAGCGGCAATTCACAAGCTGTATTCCCAGCAGGTGATAATCAAGGTGCCCCTACTTCAACAAGGACGGGGTTACTATTCCACACTATTTGTGGTGCCGAAACCGGACGGTTCGGTGAGACCCATTTTAAATTTGAAATCCTTGAACACATACATAAAAAAATTCAAGTTCAAGATGGAATCGCTCAGGGCGGTTATTGCAAGCCTGGACGAGGGGGATTACATGGTATCCCTGGACATCAAGGATGCTTACTTGCATGTCCCCATTTACCATCCTCACCAGGAGTACCTCAGATTTGTGGTACAGGATTGCCATTACCAATTCCAGACGCTGCCGTTTGGACTGTCCACGGCACCGAGGGTATTTACCAAGGTTATGGCGGAAATGATGATACTCCTTCGAAAAAAGGGTGTTTTAATTATCCCGTACTTGGACGATCTCCTAATAAAGGCGAGGTCCAAGGAACAGTTGTTGGTGGGAGTAGCACTATCTCAGGAAGTGCTGCACCAGCATGGCTGGATTCTGAATATCCCAAAGTCACAGCTGGTTCCAACGACACGTCTACTGTTCCTGGGTATGATTCTGGATACAGTCCAGAAAAAAGTGTTTCTCCCGGAGGAGAAAGCCAGGGAGTTGTCATCTCTAGTCAGAGACCTCCTGAAACCAAAACAGGTATCGGTGCATCACTGCACGCGGGTCCTGGGAAAGATGGTAGCTTCTTACGAAGCAATTCCCTTCGGCAGGTTCCATGCCAGAATCTTTCAGTGGGACCTGTTGGACAAATGGTCCGGATCGCATCTTCAGATGCATCGCTTAATAACCCTGTCTCCAAGAACCAGGGTGTCTCTACTGTGGTGGCTGCAGAGTGCCCATCTTCTAGAGGGCCGCAGGTTCGGCATACAGGACTGGGTCCTGGTGACCACGGATGCCAGCCTTCGAGGCTGGGGGGCAGTCACTCAGGGAAGAAACTTCCAAGGACTATGGTCGAGTCAGGAGACTTCCCTTCACATAAATATTCTGGAACTAAGGGCCATTTACAATGCCCTAAGTCAAGCAAAATCCCTGCTCCTACACCAGCCGGTGCTGATCCAGTCAGACAACATCACGGCAGTCGCCCATGTAAATCGACAGGGCGGCACAAGAAGCAGGATGGCAAAGGCAGAAGCCACAAGAATTCTCCGATGGGCGGAGAATCATGTACTAGCACTGTCAGCAGTGTTCATTCCGGGAGTGGACAACTGGGAAGCAGACTTACTCAGCAGACACGACCTCCACCCGGGAGAGTGGGGACTTCATCCAGAAGTCTTCCAGATGCTGGTAAACCGTTGGGAAAAACCACAGGTGGACATGATGGCGTCCCGCCTCAACAAAAAGTTAAAAAGATATTGCGCCAGGTTAAGGGACCCTCAGGCGATGGCTGTGGACGCTCTGGTGACACCGTGGGTGTACCAGTCGGTTTATGTGTTCCCTCCTCTGCCTCTCATACCAAAGGTATTGAGAATAATAAGAAAGCGAGGAGTAAACACAATTCTCGTGGTTCCGGATTGGCCAAGACGAGCGTGGTACCCGGAACTTCAAGAGATGATCTCAGAGGACCCGTGGCCTCTGCCGCTCAGACAGGACCTGCTACAGCAGGGGCCCTGTCTGTTCCAAGACTTACCGCGGCTGCGTTTGACGGCATGGCGGTTGAACGCCGGATCCTGAAGGAAAAGGGCATTCCTGAGGAAGTCATTCCTACGCTTATTAAAGCCAGGAAAAATGTTACGGCAAATCATTATCACCGCATATGGCGGAAATATGTTGCATGGTGCGAGGCCGAAAAGGCCCCAACAGAGGAATTTCAACTAGGTCGATTTCTGCATTTCCTGCAAGCAGGAGTGAATATGGGCCTAAAACTAGGCTCCATTAAAGTACAGATCTCGGCTCTGTCGATTTTTCTTTCAAAAAGAACTAGCTTCAGTACCTGAAGTTCAGACATTTGTGAAAGGAGTGCTGCATATTCAGCCCCCGTTTGTGCCTACTGTGGCACCTTGGGATCTCAACGTGGTGTTGAGTTTCTTAAAATCACATTGGTTTGAGCCACTAAAAACCGTGGATCTGAAATATCTCACGTGGAAAGTGGTCATGTTATTGGCCTTGGCTTCAGCCAGGCGAGTGTCAGAATTGGCGGCTTTATCATGTAAAAGCCCTTATCTGATTTTCCATGTGGATAGGGCAGAATTGAGGACTCGTCCCCAGTTTCTCCCTAAGGTGGTGTCAGCGTTTCACCTGAACCAGCCTATTGTGGTGCCTGCGGCTACTAGGGACTTGGAGGACTCCAAGTTGCTAGACGTGGTCAGGGCCCTGAAAATATGTTTCCAGGACGGCTGGAGTCAGAAAATCTGACTCGCTGTTTATCCTGTATGCACCCAACAAGCTGGGTGCTCCTGCTTCTAAGCAGACTATTGCTCGCTGGATTTGTAGTACAATTCAGCTTGCACATTCTGTGGTAGGCCTGCCACAGCCAAAATCTGTTAATGCCCATTCCACAAGGAAGGTGGGCTCATCTTGGGCGGCTGCCCGAGGGGTCTCGGCTTTACAACTTTGCCGAGCAGCTACTTGGTCAGGGGCAAACACGTTTGCAAAATTCTACAAATTTGATACCCTGGCTGAGGAGGACCTGGAGTTCTCTGATTCGGTGCTGCAGAGTCATCCGCACTCTCCCGCCCGTTTGGGAGCTTTGGTATAATCCCCATGGTCCTTACGGAGTTCCCAGCATCCACTAGGACGTCAGAGAAAATAAGAATTTACTTACCGGTAATTCTATTTCTCGTAGTCCGTAGTGGATGCTGGGCGCCCATCCCAAGTGCAGATTGTCTGCAATTCTTGTAAATAGTTATTGCTAACTAATGGGTTATTGTTGAGCCATCTGTTGAGAGGCTCAGTTGTTTTCATACTGTCAAACTGGATATAGTATCACGAGTTGTACGGTGTGGCTGGTATGAGTCTTACCCGGGATTCAAAATCCTTCCTTATTATGTCAGCTCGTCCCGGCACAGTGTCCTAACTGAGGCTTGGAGGAGGGTCATAGTGGGAGGAGCCAGTGCACACCAGGTAGTCATAAATCTTTCTAGAGTGCCCAGCCTCTTTCGGAGCCCGCTATTCCCCATGGTCCTTACGGAGTTCCCAGCATCCACTACGGACTACGAGAAATAGAATTACCGGTGAGTAAATTCTTATTTTCTAAAGAATAATATAGTTTCCTAAATTCTGAAGGTATATCATAATAATGTGCTCATAATATTTAATTTTATTTCTTTTTAACTTCCCCCTTGATGCTGGACATGCCCACTATCTGGAAAGTATTGGGGGGAGGGTGCTGCTGCCATGGCCCATGGCTAGACCTTACACCTCTGGTGCTGCCCATGTGGGGCCACTAGTACAAACTTTTCCAGGGCCGCTTTTTGTTCCCAATCCGCCCTTGCTCATGCGGATGCATTTGAAGCATGTTATAGTGTTACTTGCTTAAAAAAAAAAAAAAAAAATCACTTAGTAAATACTGCTTGGTTAAAGTGGATTCTTTCCTGCACATGTGAAATCAGCCATATTCTCCAGATCATTATTTCTTACATTGATCAGTGTTGACTTCTACCAAAAAGGGCACATTTTGCTTGCAGATATGGCCAACAGAGGTATATGTACCTGGGTTACACCAATATAAAACAACAGTATATGTCTGGGTTACTCCAGGAGAGAACAGTAGTATATGTGCCTGGGTTACACCAGGAGAGAGCAGTAGTATATGTGCCTGGGTTACTCCAGGAGAGAACTGTACTATATGTGCCTGGGTTACACCGGGAGAGAGTAGTAGTATATGTGCCTGGGTTACACCAGGAGAGAACTGTAGTATATGTGCCTGGGTTACACCGGGAGAGAGTAGTAGTATATGTGGCTGGGTTACATCGGGAGAGAACAGTAGTATATGTGCCTGGGTTACACCGGGAGAGAGAAGTAGTATATGTGCCTGGGTTACACCGGGAGAGAGAAGTAGTATATGTGCCTGGGTTACTCCAGGAGAGAACAGTAGTATATGTGCCTGGGTTACACCAGGAGAGAGCAGTAGTATATGTGCCTGGGTTACACCAGGAGAGAGCAGTAGTATATGTGCCTGGGTTACACCAGGAGAGAGCAGTAGTATATGTGCCTGGGTTACAGCAGGAGAGAGCAGTAGTATATGTGCCTGGGTTACATCGGGAGAGAACAGTAGTATATGTGCCTGGGTTACACTGGGAGAGAGCCGTAGTATATGTGCCTGGGTTACACCGGGAGAGGGTAGTAGTATATGTGCCTGGGTTACACCAGGAGAGAGCAGTAGTGTATGTGCCTGGGTTACACTGGGAGAGAGCCGTAGTATATGTGCCTGGGTTACACTGGGAGAGAGCTGTAGTATATGTGCCTGGGTTACACCAGGAGAGAGCAGTAGTATATGTGCCTGGGTTACACCAGGAGAGAGCAGTAGTATATGTGCCTGGGTTACAGCAGGAGAGAACTGTAGTATATGTGCCTGGGTTACACCAGGAGAGAGTAGTGTATGTGCTTGGGTTACACCAGGAGACAACAATAGTATATGTGCCTGGATTACACCAGGAGACAACAGTAGTATATGTGCCTGGGTTACACCAGGAGAGAGTAGTATATGTGCCTGGGTTACACCAGGAGACAACAGTAGTATATGTGCCTGGGTTACACCAGGAGAGAGTAGTATATGTGCCTGGGTTACACCAGGAGAGAGTAGTATATGTGCCTTGGTTACACCAGGAGAGAGTAGTATATGTGCCTGGGTTACACCAGGAGACAACAGTAGTATATGTGCCTGGGCTACACCGGGAGACAACAGTAGTGTATGTGCCTGGGTTACACCAGGAGACAACAGTAGTATATGTGCCTGGGTTACACCAGGAGAGAGCAGTAGTATATACGCCTGGGTTACACCAGGAGAGAGTAGTAGTATATGTGCCTGGATTACATCGGGAGACCGCAGTAGTATATGTGCCTGGGCTACACCGGGAGAGCGCAGTAGTGTATGCGCCTGGGTTATACCAGGAGAGAGCAGTAGTATATGCGCCTGGATTACACCAGGAGAGAGCAGTAGTATATGTGTCTGGGTTACACCGGGAGAGAACTGTAGTATATGTGCCTGGGCTACACCGGGAGAGAGCAGTAGTGTATGCGCCTGGGTTATACCAGGAGAGAGCAGTAGTATATGCGCCTGGATTACACCGGGAGAGAGCAGTAGTATATGTGTCTGGGTTACTCCGGGAGAGAACAGTAGTGTATGCGCCTGGATTACACCGGGAGAGAGCAGTAGTATATGTGCCTGGGTTACATCGGGAGAGAGCAGTAGTATATGTGCCTGGATTACATCTGGAGACAGCAGTAGTATATGTGCCTGGGTTACATCGGGAGACAGCAGTAGTATATGTGCCTGGATTACATCTGGAGACAGCAGTAGTATATGTGCCTGGATTACATCTGGAGACAGCAGTAGTATATGTGCCTGGATTACATCGGGAGACAGCAGTAGTATATGTGCCTGGGTTACACCGGGAGAGAGCAGTAGTATATGTGCCTGGGTTACACCGGGAGAGAACAGTAGTATATGCGCCTGGATTACACCGGGAGAGAGCAGTAGTATATGTGTCTGGGTTACACCGGGAGAGAACTGTAGTATATGTGCCTGGGTTACACCGGGAGAGAGCAGTAGTATATGTGCCTGGATTACATCTGGAGACAGCAGTAGTATATGTGCCTGGGTTACATCGGGAGACAGCAGTAGTATATGTGCCTGGATTACATCTGGAGACAGCAGTAGTATATGTGCCTGGGTTACATCGGGAGACAGCAGTAGTATATGTGCCTGGATTACATCGGGAGACAGCAGTAGTATATGTGCCTGGGTTACACCGGGAGAGAGCAGTAGTATATGTGCCTGGGTTACACCGGGAGAGAACCGTAGTATATGCGCCTGGATTACACCAGGAGAGAGCAGTACTATATGTGTCTGGGTTACATCGGGAGAGAACAGTAGTATATGTGCCTGTGTTACATCGGGAGACAGCAGTAGTATATGTGCCTCTGTTACAGCGGGAGAGAGCAGTAGTATATGTGCCTCGGTTACATCGGGAGAGAGCAGTAGTATATGTGCCTGGGTTACACCAGGATAGAGCAGTAGTATATGTGCCTCAGTTACAGCGGGAGAGAGCAGTAGTATATGTGCCTGGGTTACACCTGGAGAGGGCAGTAGTATATGTGCCTGGGTTACACCAGGAGAGAACCGTAGTATATGCGCCTGGATTACACCAGGAGAGAGCAGTACTATATGTGTCTGGGTTACAACGGGAGAGAACAGTAGTATATGTGCCTGTGTTACATCGGGAGAGAGCAGTAGTATATGTACCTGGATAATACGGGTGAAGACAGTAGTGTGTGCGCCTGGATGATACGGGTGAGGACAGTAGTGTGTGCGCCTGGATGATACGGGTGAGGACAGTAGTGTGTGCGCCTGGATGATACGGGTGAGGACAGTAGTATGTGCGCCTGGATTATACGGGTGAGGACAGTAGTATGTGCGCCTGGATTATACGGGAGAGGACAGTAGTATGTGCGCCTGGATTATACGGGAGAGGACAGTAGTATGTGCGCCTGGATGATACGGGTGAGGACAGTAGTGTGTGCGCCTGGATGATACGGGTGAGGACAGTAGTGTGTGCGCCTGGATGATACGGGTGAGGACAGTAGTATGTGCGCCTGGATTATACGGGTGAGGACAGTAGTATGTGCGCCTGGATTATACGGGAGAGGACAGTAGTATGTGCGCCTGGATTATACGGGAGAGGACAGTAGTATGTGCGCCTGGATTATACGGGAGAGGACAGTAGTGTGTGCGCCTGGATGATACGGGTGAGGACAGTAGTGTGTGTGCGCCTGGATTATACGGGAGAGGACAGTAGTGTGTGCGCCTGGATTATACGGGTGAGGACAGTAGTGTGTGCGCCTGGATTATACGGGAGAGGACAGTAGTGTGTGCGCCTGGATTATATGGGAGAGGACAGTAGTGTGTGCGCCTGGATTATATGGGAGAGGACAGTAGTGTGTGCGCCTGGATTATACGGGTGAGGACAGTAGTGTGTGCGCCTGGGTCATACGGGTGAGGACAGTAGTGTGTGCGCCTGGATCATACGGGTGAGGACAGTAGTGTGTGCGCCTGGATCATACGGGTGAGGACAGTAGTGTGCGCGCCTGGATTATACGGGAGAGGACAGTAGTGTGTGCCCCTGGATTATACGGGTGAGGACAGTAGTGTGTGCGCCTGGATCATACGGGTGAGGACAGTAGTGTGTGCGCCTGGATCATACGGGTGAGGACAGTAGTGTGTGCGCCTGGATCATACGGGTGAGGACAGTAGTGTGTGCGCCTGGATCATACGGGTGAGGACAGTAGTGTGTGCGCCTGGATCATACGGGTGAGGACAGTATTGTGTGCCCCTGGATCATACGGGAGAGGACAGTAGTGTGTGCCCCTGGATTATACGGGAGAGGACAGTAGTGTGTGCGCCTGGATTATACGGGTGAGGACAGTAGTGTGTGCGCCTGGATCATACGGGTGAGGACAGTAGTGTGTGCCCCTGGATGATACGGGTGAGGACAGTAGTGTGTGCGCCTGGATTATACGGGAGAGGACAGTAGTGTGTGCGCCTGGATTATACGGGTGAGGACAGTAGTGTGTGCCCCTGGATTATACGGGTGAGGACAGTAGTGTGTGCCCCTGGATTATACGGGAGAGGACAGTAGTGTGTGCGCCTGGATGATACGGGTGAGGACAGTAGTGTGTGCGCCTGGATGATACGGGCGAGGACAGTAGTGTGTGCGCCTGGATGATACGGGCGAGGACAGTAGTGTGTGCGCCTGGATGATACGGGCGAGGACAGTAGTGTGTGCGCCTGGATGACACGGGTGAGGACAGTAGTGTGCGCGCCTGGATGATACGGGTGAGGACAGTAGTGTGTGCTCCTGGATTATACGGGTGAGGACAGTATTATGTGCGCCTGGATGATACAGGTGAGGACAGTAGTGTGTGCGCCTGGATTATACGGGAGAGGACAGTATTGTGTGCCCCTGGATTATACGGGAGAGGACAGTAGTGTGTGCCCCTGGATTATACGGGAGAGGACAGTAGTGTGTGCGCCTGGATCATACGGGTGAGGACAGTAGTGTGTGCGCCTGGATCATACGGGAGAGGACAGTATTGTGTGCGCCTGGATGATACGGGTGAGGACAGTATTGTGTGCGCCTGGATGATACGGGTGAGGACAGTAGTGTGTGCCCCTGGATTATACGGGTGAGGACAGTAGTGTGTGCGCCTGGATTATACGGGTGAGGACAGTAGTGTGTGCGCCTGGATGATACGGGTGAGGACAGTAGTGTGTGCGCCTGGATGATACGGGTGAGGACAGTAGTATGTGCCCCTGGATGATACGGGTGAGGACAGTAGTGTGTGCGCCTGGATGATACGGGAGAGGACAGTAGTGTGTGCCCCTGGATGATACGGGAGAGGACAGTAGTGTGTGCCCCTGGATTATACGGGAGAGGACAGTAGTGTGTGCCCCTGGATTATACGGGAGAGGACAGTAGTGTGTGCCCCTGGATTATACGGGAGAGGACAGTGGTGTGTGCCCCTGGATTATACGGGTGAGGACAGTAGTGTGTGTGTGCGCCAGGATTATACGGGTGAGGACAGTAGTGTGTGCCCCTGGATTATACGGGTGAGGACAGTAGTGTGTGCGCCTGGATTATACGGGTGTGGACAGTAGTATGTGCGCCTGGGTTACTCCTAGAGATAACAGGATATGTGTGAAGGGTGTTATTAAAAAATAATAATTTGGCATTTGCCGTGTCAAAATGATACTGAAAACAGAGGCAACTACAAAAGGAAATTGCTACATTAAAACAAATACGTTGTCTTTCACTATTAAAAAAAAAAAAATGTGAATCTGTTTTTTTTATTTTACTAAGCACCAATTGCAACCAATAAAGGGACTAAATCACGGCAGCCACACTACAATAGAAATAAGCCCCTCCTACTGCGCCAAGCATAGCGCATTGTAAACTCCAGATACATCCCAGTTCTCATAGGCCCAGATGCATGAGAATGTTGTGTGCGCAGTAGGAAAATTTCTGTTTTACATCAAACGCTACGTAAACCACAAAGTGAAGACGTGAATAAAATCTCTCTCCCCACTATATATTACAATAAAATACTCTGGATTATGGTGCTGAATAATATGCATAAATAATACATCATCGGTCTAATTTATATACCTGAACTAACCGAAGTGTTTGTACCAACTATGTAGCTTGTCCTCTCAAGCCTGCAATGGTTTACTATCCGAACACTCAGTGTGAGAGTGAGTGACTTATTGCTGGATCACTGTGAACCTGCTTTTGCTGGATTGTGGGCGCAGCTAAAAATATATTAGGTAAAAAGTTTTGGTCCCATTATACTGCGCGGTAGGGACACATTTCCAGAAGTCATAAAAGTAATGACCCTTTGGGAATGTATTTAATTGATGCATTTTATGAACATACAGTATGAATAATCCATGTTTTACATAAACTTGCACACGTGAGTTCCTATACTTGAAAAGATGGTGTGCAAAGATCTGCTCTCCACCTCTGAGGGGTATCCGTTTGGATGGTCGACCATGTTCTGGTCGACAGTCATTAGGTCGACCACTATTGGTCGACATTGACATGGTCTACATGAACACATGATCGACACTAAAAAAAATGGTCGCCCCATGAAAGGTCGGCACATGAAAAGGTCGACATGAGTTTTTCACATTTATTATTATTATTATTATTATTTTGTGGAACTTTTCCATACTTTACGATCCACGTGGACTACGATTGGGAACGGTAATCTGTGCCGAGCGCAGCGGTAGCGAGGCACCTGGCCGAAGCATGGCGAGCGAACTCTGTGCGCTAATTGGGGTTCCCCGTCACTTTACGCAAAAAACGACACCCAAGTAAGTAAAAAACAAAACAAAACTCATGTTGACCATTTTCGTGTGTCAACCATGCCAATGTCGACCAATAGTGGTCGATCATGACATTGTCGACCATTCATACCGGAACCCTCTGAGGACGTGGTTCGATTCATACAAAGTACTTTAGCATGGAGAAAAGGGGTCTGCAGACCCCTGTAAATGTTCTCATTTCTCCCCGTGAATGCAGTTGACATATGTCATCAAAACAAATAATGTATCTCTTGCAATTGGGCGCAGTAACAAAGCTCCTCCCACATTGCCATGCTGTCCAGTATATCTACAAGCTATCCCTCCTAAAAAACTACAGTGCATGACACTTGCGCTTCCTTTGATGATTAAAGCTTTCCAGGTACTAAGATATAACCAAGCACGTAGCTGAGAAACTGCTCTGCCTGATCCGGTACGTTCAGGCAAATATAGGTGCGATATTAAAAAAAACAACAATGTTTTATTTACACTGCAAACCCCCATATTTGTGTTGTAGTTATGAAATACCGGTTTATATGGCATGTAGTTCACCACATGTATTAGAGAGTCTATAGAAGCAGTAATCCATATCTATATTCCCCTCACGGCGTGACCGAGTTATTGTACCGTAAGCAGCACAGCGATTCTCTGGCGTAAACTATTCCTGATCCATCACTGGTTTATCTAGTCTCCAAATATAGGGGCTCATTTATCAACGAGTGATAAAACTTATTGTGACTGATGAAACGCATTGCATAAGATAAATGGTGCTCCAGCCAATCAGAGCCCAACTGTCATGTGTTCCGTTCCTAACTGTCATGCGTTTAAAAAAAAAAAAAAAAAGACAGTTGGAAGCGGATTGGCTGGAGCAACATTTGTCATACGCAACAAGTTTCATCATTCACAACGAGTTTTATCACTCGTTGGTAAATGGCCCACGTAATCTGTGGATGCAATTGGTCGACTCAACATTCAGTTCAGAATCTTTAGAAATTAACTTTGATTGTCTGTTTCCCACCCGTCATCTTGACTCCTCTTTTTTTTTTATTTTTATTGCCGTTTTTAGATTTCAATGTAAAATTGTTTTATTTATTAATTGTAATAAGGTTCCGCTACATGAACAGTGTTATATATGTCTGTTGCCTTTTTTTTTAACCTGGAATCGTTATGGTAAGAGTTACGTGAGGCGTTGACTTCCATCCCATTAACACCCGAGCGGACTAGGTCTGCGCGCTCTTATCACTGTTCATACTAAGGCATGCTTACTCTGGATAAACACAGAATAATATGTTATCTGCTTGCTTGCTTAATGTTTTCTTACTCGATGGCCTCAATGTCTTTAAAGCTGGCTTCACCCGTGCTGGGGGATCTGCAGGAACGCCACGGGATATTCCGAGATTGCTTGAAAGGGGCACCGTGTGGGATAGAAACTGCATAGGCAATGTCTTGGAAGAAGCCATGAACTGTTTTGCAGAAATGCAGAGGCAGACTGAGGAGAAGTTCCGCATGTGGATAGAGAAACTGACGCGGCTAGACACGGATGAGGAGAGCAAACAGCAGCTGGAGCCCAGAGACCCTACTAAGCTGCATCTAGGTGGGCAGAGCCTTACGCCAAGCAGCTCATCTGGTACCTTCATAGCAGGGCAGGAGACTCCCACCTTCCCCCAGCAAGCCCTCAGCTCGTACATGAGTTACCAGAATGTCGACGCACTAGAGTTCCCGACCTCCACGTTAAATAACAACAATTTTCCAGACACCATCCCAGAGAATGGCAACATTGCTGATCCGGAAACAAACCAGTCCTAGTCGCCACACAGGTCGTCTGGTTATTTACTATTATTTTTATTATTATTATTTTCTTCTCCAGTTGCACTAGACGCGCGATCTCTTTCTTCGGTTGCCTGTGTCCTACAGAGAGGCCCTGAATAATTACCAAGTCCCTTACCAAAGCTTGGCTGGTTGCATAATGCCTGGTGGTGCATGCCATGAGACCTGAAAGAGAGAGTCTAGAGCCGCAATCTATATAGCTGGCTGGCTGCAGCCTTGTCTCATCTCTAGTATTCACACTATACTCTTATCCTAATAACTGCAGATGTAATATTTTGAAAGTGCGCCTGCTAAGATTTGACTTATAGACAATGGCGTTGACGACCTTCTTGTGACAGGTCGGAAAAACCCGAATCCCTCTAAGTATTATAACCCGTATAGAAGATAACGCCCGCGTCGGCGTTGGAATGCTTGACGTAAAGGGTGCACGCACTGCTTGCCACGACAAATCCCCCCGGTCATTTCTTCAACCAGCGTGTGCCTCAATAATCTGCCTCCTTTAAATGTTCTACCAGAGCTACGTGTCCAGTATGTAAAAAATATTTTGCCGATCCTGTAACCTGCTTTCCTCTATTTACAGCGTGTCTCATATATTTCTGCCGTCTGAGCTCAGGCCGTGTTTCAAGAAGGTTTCCTATGTTTGGTATGTCTATTCAATGGGTGAGCTACCCATGTACTCTCAAAGGCTGTTGCCCCAACATCCCTGCCAGTACCCAATTTCAGCCCCTGGTTAGAGCAGTATGAGACAGTCACTGCGCTACGGGAAGTGTGTAATTAAAGTGACACCTGGTAGGCGCGTCAACATGCTCTGTCCAATCGGGTTTCTCGTTCATTACACACTGCCTGCAGTGGGAGGTTTAAATGACCTACCCTAGCCAGGCTGCTGCCCCAATATCTGCTGCAATCTGGTAACAGCAGAGGGGTTGGACATTATAGAGGCTATATCGGACAAGAGGAGACTTTCTTAGACCACACCCTGCAGCTAAGATACTGGCCACAACCGCTAATATGCAATAGCCGTGTTGCCCCGTGTCCCGTATTGATGCATATGTAATAAGCCCACAGAGCTTTACATGACTGAACTCTCCTGGTAACGTGTACAATGTTACGTATTGAACTACTCCACCAACGCAGAGCCTCGTGTCCGATTTGGTTATGCATTTTTGGGCCAGAACTAGGTGACCATGTGAGCCACTAAGAATAAGTAACAAATGATTTAAATTTTTTTTTAATGCAATCTGAAATGTTCGATTCAATATTGGCACCGGAGGAAAAAAAGTGTAAGGAAAGTTACGATGTCAAGGCTCTGTACTCCAAATGATAAGATTGTTTCTTTACCTTTTTGTTTTAATTACTTTTTTTTAATTATCTATTAATCTGTCATTTTGTGGTCATTTTTTTTTTTTTTTACATTAAATAATGTATGCGTCCCATTTTGCTATACACTTAATTCAGTGAAAGGCATTTTTCTGTGCCTTTCACTCTCTGCAGTGTCACATGGGAAGTATACTGGAGTAGTTCAGCTGTAAAAATGCTGCACATTGGGTCTAATTCAGACCTGATCGCAGCAGCAGCTTTGTTAGCAGTTGGGCAAAACCATGCTCACTGCAGGTGGGGCAGATGTAACGTGCAGAGAGAGTTAGATTTGGGTGGGGTGAGTTCAAACGGAAATCTGCATTGCAGTGTAAAAATAAAGCAGCCAGTATTTACCCTGCACAGAAACAATATAACCCACCCAAATCTAACTCTCTCTGCACATGTTTTATCTGCCCCCCTGCAGTGCACATGGTTTTGCCCAACTGCTAACAAATTTGCTGCTACGATTAACTCTAAATTACCCCCTCTGAGTGAGGGGTGAGAACCACGTTCTGTTTGACATCTATGTGTGGTGGTTTATATGCGGATACTACCTAAATGAGCCACTGACCCCCAAAAGTGAAATTTACAGGTATGACTTATGAATGTGAAACCGCGTCTCATCTGTTACTTCATTGCCCCTCTGATGATAGGGCTAGATTTACTGCCCCCCTCTGCATTATTCCCCGCTGAAGGCCATGTGAAATGTGGGTGTATTGACAAAGATGCTGGAAGTGATTTTTAAAATGATAAAATCTAACTTTAATTTATTAGATCTGAAGGGCCCCTATACAAAGAACAATTGTTCATTTGCTAATTATGGAGGTTATCAAGTTGCTACAACCAGGGGAACGTCTTGTCAGCATAGCCGTCCTTGCAGATCTGATTGGTGGCTGCTATTTCTTATGTTCTGTAAACAGCGTCATCTGTGCAATAATCCATATATACAGATGAGAGCGTTTACTAGATCAGACCAGTCCACATTTCTGGGCATTTCGGAAGTTCTTTGTGATAGATATCGTTTGTCCTAATGGTGTTTGGGAAAACCCTGTATCTACATGGTGGGTGCAGGACATTTTATTTATCAGCGTGGAACAATTTTTTAAAATGAAAACTCTTTGGGGGATATTGAAGCCTTTCCCTGCAGCTGCCACTATATGGCGCCTGATGTATCTATTCAATTGTTGCTCACTTTGGGTGGGAATAACCAGAGATGATGAGCTGAACGGTGTGAAAAGTTTCCCAAACTGAAGTTTAGTCGGGTTTAGCCATTTTGTGTCGCTGAACCCGGTGCTTATGGGCGTGTCAGAAGTAATAGGCGCCCAATTGAAGCAACAATTGAATTGCTCTGTCGGGCACCCAAAAAAAGCAATTGAATAGCCCCAATTGATTTTGATTCTGAGTCACAAGCAATGCCTATTGTTCACGGAGTTGAGTATTGTTTTGGAGCTTTGCGCACATGCAAAAACCCCTGAAATCTTACAGCGCGCCTGTGTACAATGCTGTGCGTACACAGATGTGCACTCACGTGGTATCAGGAGGGTTTTGGAAATGTGGTTGGCGGCGGCTTTGCAGACGCACAAAGATGACAGTGCTTGTTATGGGAGTAGCAAATTTAGAAGCTCAATTTCTCGCATAGGAAGCTGTACTCCGACAGAGAATCTGCACCTAGCATGGGAGCGGTTGCAAGTTTGTATGGTGCAAACGATGACGCCAAGCGGAATTGTTGCGTCTTAAGTCGCACAATATGACCACCTCACTCCTTGCGCATTCAGACACGTTTGTACATTAGGGGAAGGGCTTATATTAGCATTAGCGGATAGGCACAGATGCCACTACGCAAAAGACCTTAAAGTGGTCGCAGCAGCCTGTGACTGAAGAGTCAGGCCCAATGAGGGGAATCTCCACCTTCATGCAACTTTACTATGCATAGAACTCAGCTAAGTCTATCGGAGCCCATGGTGCCAAAATAGAAAAATGTTCCTGTAAAATGTAGTTATAAGAGGAAGTTTCCCATCATCCCCATTGCCGGAACTAGCAACCTGGGGGATATTCAATTACCGATAATTTTTCTGGAGGAAAAAAAAAGGGAGTATTACAGTACCGCAATTTTTCCCTATGTTTTGCTTCGGGCTATTCGATTAAACTCCCCCTTTTCTCTGACGTCCTAGTGGATGCTGGGAACTCCGTAAGGACCATGGGGAATAGCGGCTCCGCAGGAGACAGGGCACATCTAAAGAAAGCTTTAGGATCACCTGGTGTGCACTGGCTCCTCCCCCTATGACCCTCCTCCAAGCCTCAGATAGATTTTCTGTGCCCGACGAGAAGGGTGCACACTAGGGGCTCTCCTGAGCTCTTTGTGAAAGTTTTAGTTTAGGTTTATTATTTTCAGTGAGACCTGCTGGCAACAGGCTCACTGCATCGAGGGACTAAGGGGAGAAGAAGCGAACTCACCTGCGTGCAGAGTGGATTGGGCTTCTTAGGCTACTGGACATTAGCTCCAGAGGGACGATCACAGGTTCAGCCTGGATGGGTCACCGGAGCCGCGCCACCGGCCCCCTTACAGAGCCAGAAGAGCGAAGAGGTCCGGAAAAATCGGCGGCAGAAGACTTTCCTGTCTTCAGATAAAGGTAGGCGCACAGCACCGCAGCTGTGCGCCATTGCTCTCAGCACACTTCACACTCCGGTCACTGAGGGTGCAGGGCGCTGGGGGGGCAGCGCCCTGAGACGCAATAAATCGATAGAAAACCTTTTATGGCTAAAATAAATGCATCACATATAACTCCTGGGCTATATGGATGCATTTAACCCCTGCCAAAACATACAAGAAAACGGATGATAAGGACGCCGAGAAAGGGGCGGAGCCTATCTCGGCACACTGGCGCCATTTTCCCTCACAGCTCAGTTGGAGGGAAGCTCCCTGGCTCTCCCCTGCAGTCACTACACTACAGAAAGGGGTTAAAAAAGAGAGGGGGGCACAAATTAGGCGCAGTATAAACAATACAGCAGCTATAAAGGGAAAAACACTTATATAAGGTTATCCCTGTATATATATATATAGCGCTCTGGTGTGTGCTGGCAAACTCTCCCTCTGTCTCCCCAAAGGGCTAGTGGGGTCCTGTCCTCTATCAGAGCATTCCCTGTGTGTGTGCTGTGTGTCGGTACGTTTGTGTCGACATGTATGAGGAGAAAAATGATGAGGAGACGGAGTAGAGTGTCTGTAATAGTGTTGTCACCCCCTGGGGGGTCGACACCTGAGTGGATGTACTGTTGAAATTGCGTGACAGTGTCAGCTTTGTATAAAAGACAGTGGTTGACATGAGACAGCCGGCTACTCAGCTTGTGCATGTCCAGACGTCTCATACAGGGGCTCTAAAGCGCCCGTTACCTCAGATACAGACGCCGACACGGATACTGACTCCTGTGTCGACGGTGAAGAGACAACCGTGATTTCCAATAGGGCCACACATTGCATGATTGAGGCAATGGAAAAAGTTTACACTCTTCTGATAATATAAATACCACCAAAAAAAGGGGTATTATGTTTGGTGAGGAAAAACTTCCTGTAGTTTTCCTGAATCTGAGAAATAAAATGAGGTGTGTGATGATGCGTGGGTTTCCCCCCGATAACAATTGATAATTTCTAAAAAGTTATTGGCAGTATACCTTTTCCCGCCAGAGGTTAGGGTGCGTTGGGAAACACCCCCTAGGAGGGATAAGGCGCTCACACGCTTGTAAGAACAAGGGCTCTACCCTCTCTTGAGATGGCCGCCCTTAGGGATCCTGCTGATAGAAAGCAGGAGGGTATCCTAAAATGTATTTACACACATACTGGTGTTATACTGCGACCAGCAATCGCCTCAGCCTGGAGGTGCAGTGCTGGGTTGGCGTGGTCGGATTCCCTGACTGGAAATTTGATATCCTAGATAAGGACAGTATATTATTGCCTATAGAGCAATTAAAAGATGCATTTCTATATATGCATGATGCACAGCGGAATATTTGCCGACTGGCATCAAGTATAAGTGCGTTGTCCAATTATACCAGTAAAGTGGTCAGGTGATGCGGATTCCAAACGGCATTTGGAAGTATTGCCTTAAAAAAAAAAAGGGGATGTACCCCAGGTCGCCTCTCAAAATAAGACGCCGTATTATCAGGCGCAGTCCTGGTTGGCAAGCGGACAAAAGGGTTCCTCTTTTCTGCTCGTGACAGAGGGAGAGGAAAATGGCTGCAGAGATCAGCCAGTTCCCAGGAACAGAAACCCTTTTCCGCCTCTGCCAAGCTCTCAGTATGACGCTAGGGCTTTACAAGTTCAGGCACGGTGGGGGCCCGTTCTCAATGAATTTCAGTGCGCAGTGGGCTCACTCGCAAGTAGACCCCTGGATCCTTCAGGTAATATTTCAGGGGTACAAATTGGAATTCGAGACGTATTCCCCTCGCCGTTTCCAAAAGTCTGTTTTACCGACGTCTCCCGCTGACAGGGAGGCAGTTTTGGAAGTCATTCACAAGCTGTATTCCCAGCAGGTGATAATTAAGGTACCCCTCCTGCAACAGGGAACGGGGTATTATTCCACACTATTGTGGTACCGAAGCCAGACGGCTCGGTGAGACCGATTTTAAAATCTAAAATCTTTGAACACTTACATACAGAGGTTCAAATTAAAAATTGAGTCACTCAGAGCAGTGATTGCAAACCTGGAAGAAGGGGACTACATGATGTCTCGGGACATCAAGAATGCTTACCTTCATGTCAAAATCTACCCTTCTCACCAAGGGTATCTCAGGTTATGGTACAGAACTGTCACTATCAGTTCAGACGCTGCCGTAGGGATGGTCCACGGCACCCCGGGTCTTTACTGAAGTAATGACCGTAATGATGATATTCCTTCGAAGGAAGGGAATTTTAGTTATCCCTTACTTGGACGATTCCCTGATAAGGGTGAGATCCAGGGAACAGTTGGAGATCGGTGTAGCACTATCTCAGGTAGTGTTGCGGCAGCACGATTGGATTCTCAATATTCCAAAATCGCAGCTGGTTCCGACGACTTGTCTTCTGTTCCTAGGGATGATCCTGGACACAGTCCAGAAAGAAGGTGTTTCTCCCGGAGGAGAAAGCCAGGGAGTTATCCGAGCTAGTCAGGAACCTCCTAAAACCGAACCAAGTCTCAGTGCATCAATGCACAAGGGTTCTGGGTAAAAATGGTGGCTTCCTACGAAGCAATCCCATTCGGCAGATTCCACGCAAGACTTTCCAGTGGAACCTACTGGACAAATGGTCCGGGTCGCATCTTCAGATGCTTCAGCGGATAACCCTGTCACCAGGGACAAGGGTATCCCTCCTGTGGTGGTTGCAGAGTGCTCATCTTCTAGAGGGCCGCAGATTCGGCATTCGGGACTGGGTCCTGGTGGCCACGGATGCCAGCCTGCGAGGCTGGGGAGCAGTCACACAGGGAAGGAATATCCAGGGCTTATGGTCAAGCCTGGAGACATCACTTCACATAAATGTCCTGAAGCTAAGGGCCATTTACAATGCTCTAAGCTTAGCAAGACCTCTGCTTCAAGGTCAGCCGGTGTTGATCCAGTCAGACAACATTACGGCAGTCACCCACGTAAACAGACAGGGTGCCACAAGAAGCAGGAGGGCAATGGCAGAAGCTGCAAGGATTCTTCGCGGGGCGAAAAACCATGTGATAGTACTGTCAGCAGTTTTCATTCCGGGAGTGGACAACTGGGAAGCAGTTTTCCTCAGCACGACCTCCACCCGGGAGAGTAAGGACTTCACCCAGAAGTCTTCCACATGATTATAAACCGTTGGGAAAAACTCGACAGGTATTGCGCCACGTCAAGGGACCCTCAGGCAATAGCTGTAGATGCTCTGGTAACACCGTGGGTGTACCAATCAGTGTATGGGTTCCCTCCTCTGCCTCTCATACCCAAGGTACTGAGATTGATAAGATGGAGAGGAGTAAGCACTATATTAGTGGCTCCGGATTGGCCAAAAAGGAATTGGTAACCGGAACTTCAAGAGATGCTCACGGAGGATCCGTAGCCTCTACCTCTAAGAAGGGACCTGCTCCAGCAAGGACCTTATCTGTTCCAAGACTTACCGCGGCTGCGTTGACGGCATGGCGGTTGAACGCCGGATCCTGAAGGAAAAAGGCATTCCGGATGAAGTCATCCCTATCCTGATCAAAGCCAGGAAGGATGTAACCGCAAAACATTATCACCGCATTTGGCGAAAATATGTTGCGTGGTGCGAGGCCAGTAAGGCTCGACGGAGGAAATTCAACTGGGTCGATTCCTACATTTCCTGCAAACAGGAGTATCTATGGGCCTGAAATTGGGGTCCATTAAGGTTCAAATTTCGGCTCTGTCAATTTTCTTCCAAAAAAAAAAAAAAGAACTAGCTTCAGTCCCTGAAGTTCAGACATTTGTTAAAGGGGTACTGCATATACAGCCTCCTTTTGTGCCTTCAGTGGCACTTTTGGGATCTCCAGGTGGTTTTTGGGTTCCAAAAGTCACATTGGTTTGACCCACTTAAATCTGTGGAGTTAAAATATCTCACAGAAAAAGTGGTCATGCTGTTGGCTCTGGCCTGGGCCAGGCGCGTGTCAGAATTGGTGGCTTTATCCTGTAAAAGCCCTTATCTGATTTTCCATTCGGACAGGGCGGAATTGAGGACTCGTCCTTAGTTTCTCCCTAAGGTGGTTTCAGCGTTCACCTGAACCAAACCTATTGTGGTGCCTGCGGCTACTAGGGACTTGGAGGACTCCAAGTTGCTAGACGTTGTCAGGACCCAAAAAATATATGTTTCCAGGACGACTGGAGTCAGGAAATCTGACTCGCTGTTTATCCTCTATGCACCCAACTAGCTGGGTGCTCCTGCTTCTAAGCAGACTATTGCTCGTTGGATTTGTAGTACAATTCAGCTTGCACATTCTGTGGCAGGCCTGCCACAGCCAAAAATCTGTAAATGCCCATTCCACAAGGAAGGTGGGCTCATCTTGGGCAGCTGCACGAGGGGGCTCGGCTTTACAACTTTGCCGAGCAGTTACTTGGTCAGGAGCAAATACGTTTGTAAAATTCTACAAATTTGATACCCTGGCTGAGGAGGACCGGGAGTTCTCTCATTGGGTGCTGCAGAGTCATCCGCACTCTCCCGCCCGTTTGGGAGCTTTGGTATAATCCCCATGGTCCTTACAGAGTTCCCAGCATCCACTAGGACGTCAGAGAAAATAAGAATTTACTTACCGATAATTCTATTTCTCGTAGTCCGTAGTGGATGCTGGACGCCCATCCCAAGTGCGGATTGTCTGCAATACTGGTACATAATTATTGTTACCAAAAAAAATTTGGGTTATTGTTGTATTGAGCCATCTTTTCTAGAGGCTTCTCTATTATCATGCTGTTAACTGGGTTCAGATCACAAGTTGTACAGTGTGATTGGTGTGGCTGGTATGAGTCTTACCCGGGATTCAAAATCCTTCCTTATTGTGTACGCTCGTCCGGGCACAGTATCCTAACTGAGGCTTGGAGGAGGGTCATAGGGGGAGGAGCCAGTGCACACCAGGTGATCCTAAAGCTTTCTTTAGATGTGCCCTGTCTCCTGCGGAGCCGCTATTCCCCATGGTCCTTACGGAGTTCCCAGCATCCACTACGGACTACGAGAAATAGAATTATCGGTAAGTAAATTCTTATTTTTTTTTTCTCTCCAGAAAAATGATCTATTTTCGGGCAAAAACATACAAGCCGTGATAAGCTCACAGACCTATGCAGTATATTACCGCGGCTAATATGATATCCTGATGTATGCGGAACATTTTGGGGGAAAGTACATGGCCAGCAGCGCCATTAACACATACATTATGAATATTATTCAAAGAGATTATATCCTTAAGTTGTATAAATATTAATGATACGTACAGATGGGAAGATGCTGCTATCCAGAAAATGTAACTATGATAAAGTTTAACAATGTATTTTTTTGAAGGAAAAATGCTGCATATCTTTCACTTGACGTATGGGGGGGGGGGGGGGGGGGGGGCCGCCCGCCCGCCCGCCCCAGAATTATATATAGTAATTATATATAGTAATTATATAACGGTGTGCCTGGCCTGACCTTACAGTATTGCATCTCTCTCTCTCCGTTATATGATCACGCACTGCTGAATGTAAGCTTATATGGATATTAAAAGTCACCACATATCAGTTATATTATGCTGTAGGGTTGGGTGCACGATCCCTTACAATACACAGGTTTCCTAAGGGTGACATAAAGAGCTCTGTGCTTACACATACAATGACATCACTTATTTATTCTATATAAGGAAGCTCCTTTGGTTAGTGCTGTGATGGGGTCTCCTTCCCCCCGCTGTGACTACTGATTAGCATTAGCCGAGGTCTCCTTATATGAAGGCTTCTGGCTGTATAGCGTTCAGCCTCTGTAGTATAATAGTTTAAATTCCCCACTCACCGTAATGAAAACATTGCAAACACTGAGGCAGGTGTATTAACCTGGAGAAGTGATAAACCAGTGATAAATGCAAGGTGATAAACGCATCAGTCAGTCAGCTCCCATATGTAAATTAACAGGAGCTGATTGGCTGGTGCATTATCACCTTGCACTTATCACTGGTTTATCACTTCCTTATGCCTTCTCCAGGTTAATACATCTACCCCCTTGGGAGGTATGAGCCAAGATTACTGTCCGGAATATGTTGCAGTAATAGAGCCACGAGGTCACCGATTTTCAGCATAGATGCAGGTCTGACGAAAGCCTCCTGTCTGTACAACATATCGGCTGCGTTGTGTAGTCTGCGGACCTTTACCCCACTGTACCAGGCAGCTGGAGAGAGTAGAGTCCGTCTCCCAGCTGGTACTAGAACCAACTCTCACAGACCCAGCCAGGATTGGAAAGGAGTAGTTTGGAATAGTTTCATCACTTGTGAGTTTTTGTATTTTTGTTTGGAAGTTAGATATAACCACGGAGAAATGTATTAAACCTTCGAGAGAGATAAAAGTGGAGAAGATGATCACAGCAACCAATGATCCTCATTCAGATCCCGTTGGAAGTTTTGTTGTTCGATACTTTCCGCATGCACTGGTTCCGTGCTTGCGTGAACGGGTCCTGTGTAGTAGAAAGCAGACCGCCATCAGACTGTCAGTAATTGACCGTCGTCTGCCATTTTGGGGGCAGGGAGGGGGCAGCGACGGCCTCTGTTTGTGAGAACGGAGTTGTGTTGTTGGCGTTTAGGGGGAGTTAAGAGATCAGGGATGCCTGTTGGGCGGAGCCACTCCAACCACGGGCAGGATGTAATGCCGGCCGAGTTGGCCGGAGTTGCATGTTGCAGACGGAACTCTGGTATTTTTTATTTTTTAAAGCTGCAATCCATGCTAGATAAATGATTGCCGCTTTAATAAAACGTCCCAGTTCGGCCAGCAACCCGCACCTCCGGCTAACCCGGGCGGCATCACATCTGAATTGGCCCCAATCAACTTCTAGCTATTATTTAACCAGCACAGTCTATAACATGACAGCTGATTGGTTGCTGTGAGCACTTTCTCAAAGGTTTGATACATGTCCCCCTGATCTGTAAAACAAAGAAGCGGCTACAAAACTTCTTTACTGTTTTACCATATTACATAAGTAAGTAATAGTTTTTTATTTCTAATGTTTTGTAAGTGACCGTAGATGAGGTGTTAGGCAATTTGTGCTCTTAGAAAAAGCTGACATTAACCCATTCAGCGGGCAGAATACTACACTAGACGTTAGACCGGTGTGTAAGAAGGGCCGCCAGTGTGCCTATATAATGACAGCGGACTCCCAGCAATGCCTAGATGTAGCTGCCCTGTCTTGCTGGGAATATTACTGTGTTGTCACCTTCATGAGGGGTAGCGGAAGCTGTAGTTATGGGAATGCCGCCTATTTATTCCCTAGCAATATGAGCGGAGCGCCTCAGCGATGTCACAGGCTCCTAGTGGCTCTTTCTGTCATTGGCCCTCATTCCGAGTTGTTCGCTCGCTAGCTGCTTTTAGCAGCATTGCACACGCTAGGCCGCCGCCCTCTGGGAGTGTATCTTAGCTTAGCAGAATAGCGAACGAAAGGTTAGCAGTTCTGCTACTAAATAATTCCTTGCAGTTTCTGAGTAGCTCCAGACCTACTCCTAGACTGCGATCCTCACTCCGTTTAGTTCCTGGTTTGACGTCACAAACGCCCTGCGTTCGGGCAGCCACTCCCCCGTTTCTCCAGCCACTCCTGCGTTTTCAGCTGGCACGCCTGCGTTTTTTAGCACACTCCCGGAAAACGCTCAGTTTCCGCCCAGAAACACCCACTTCCTGTCAATCACACTACGATCACTCGAGCGTAAAAAAAAAAACCCGTCGCTCGCCCTTGTGTAAATCTACTAAGTTTTGTGTTAAAATACTTAGCGTATGCACGCTGCGTACCATGCGCATGCGCTTTTTTGCCGTTTTCTCAACGAATCGCTCCATAGCGAAAATCGGCAACGAGCGAACAACTCAGAATGACCACCATTATACAGTAGCAGCAGCTGGCTCATATCACCTCTTCTGCTCATATGGCAACTTACTTTCTCACGCCTTCTCCAGGTCGGTTTTTTGTTTGTCGAGTAAATAATGCAAAAGTAAAAATTTGTCATTTGTCACGTGAGATTTGATTCATTACATTCTAAGACTCTGGGAGGAATGGATTGTAAAAGCAGAGATTTGAAGGAGGCTGCACTTTCCTTTGTCACTGGGCTTTAATTGCTTCTCGGTAGCCACATAAAATAAGCCTCAGAGTGCAACCTGGTGACTGGACGTTTATGAGATATCTGAAACCCTTCTGTAAGGCCTGTGTACTGCAGATTAGTCACGGAGGAGCTCCCTGGCAATATATAAAGGGTATACAGACAGTCATTGTATACAGTGAGAGGGTGGCAGTTAATATCCCGGATGGCTTACAAATCATTATAACACAAAAGTTTTCCCAAGGACGGTTAAGTGATGACATCAGACCTCACCAGTTAAAAGCAATGACCTCACTGTTGATGCAGATGTTACAGGAGTTTATACATATGTTCACATACCTGTCATTCTATATGCGGAATCCCATCCACCATATACACTGACAGTTGATGCATTGTAGTAATGGGGGAGGGGGCGTCCTGTCCTGTCCTGTCCGGTGCTGTTTTATAATAGCTTCTGTGCAAACTATTGTGTCTATTGTAACAGCCAAAGTCAATGTGCCACTTTGCAAGGCTGCAGTGACTCCGTAGCGGGCATTGGGTATGCCAGCTGCCACTCTCGGCCCCCGTACTGTGTATAAGAATGGCGGCTGTACAATATACTATTACTGAGCAGTTTTTACCATCCTTTGCTGCATTTTTTTCACTCCAGATGAAACTGCTACAAAGTATTAATGCGTTTTCATTGTGTCTCATTTGCAACAAACTCTGTAACTCTGAAATGTAACTAGTGTACCTTTTAGTATAAATAAATAAGTTTCAATTGTGATTGCCGTTTGTCAGTGTGGTTTTTTTTTTTCTTTCTGTTTTTTACTTA